>NW_008824870.1:49754-59021 GCF_000699105.1 Pygoscelis adeliae
GGTGGCAGGGATGGGGGACACAGGGTGGAGGATCCTTGGAGATGGTAGCTCTGGCAGCAAAAGCTGCTTTGCATACTTGGAGTTGTACAAAGCTGATTTTCTGAGAGAGAGAAAGACAGAGAAAGGGGTTTCTGTAAGTAGCGGAGACAATGAGAACAAGGCAGGCACTATGCCAAGCATGGGATGGCTGCCAAAACACATATCATTAGCTTGGACCAGCTATAAGCAAGGAAATGAGAAACATATGTTGGAGAGCAAGGTTAGGAGCGAAGGACTATGGGTCAGTGACAGTCGTCCGAAAACTTTTCCCTTGTTCTTCAGCTGTGGCCCGATGGTGTCAGATGTCATTCTGACAGCCTTCATTTCTCATGACGGCCAGGCTTATTTTGGCCTGGTTGTTTTTTGTTGTGTTTTTTTTTCCTTCCCCTAATGGGAGTTATTGAGAGGAAGAAGAGAACAGACAAGAAAGCCTTTGCCATTTTTTTTCCACAGTTATGGGAAAATAACCTTGTTTTCTGTGATGTTCTCTGAAATCCTCACCCTTTATAAAATAACGGTATCTCAGGACTGGGATTCTGCCTGGCCCTGGTGAAAAGAAAAGGGTGAGTAGTGTATTCCTAAGTAGTTCTTGCTGTTCTTTCTTAAATATAATTAGATGCACCTCATTACCTCAAACTAAAGGCCTTTTGTACTTCTTCAGGGCTGTGTTTCCTGAAAGCCACGGCATGCCACGGCTTGCAGCATCCAGTCTTATTTTATCTCATTAACAGTGTATTTTTAACATTTTTACCCTTTATCCAAGCTGTTTGCAGATTATTTCATTTTTCTCCAAAGACTACACCCAGGTGATATGTTACTCACTGACATTTAATGAAGTGTTTGAAGTTCCCGCTCCTTTTCCCAGCACCATTATGTCTCTCCTTCCTTTGATGGAGCTTTCACTAGATAGCACCTCAAAGTTCATTGCTACCTCCCTCCCAAGGCTGAAATATTCCCAGACAGAGAATCCCAGCCTAGTAGGGATCTTAGACAGCATCCCAAGAGACTTTTGTTTGACTACTGTTCTGCAGCAGACTGCTTCTGAACTTGATAGGTCCCTCCACTTCATCGGCAAAGTGCTGAGGGATGAACACCTTGTAAAATCTCAGATAGCCTCAGGTCTGAAATGTAGAAGAGGTTCCTTTTGCTTTTGGGCTTGTAAATGTGTGTGGAGTGGAAAGAAATGTGAGGATGTAAGGAGGAAGATCAGATATAAAAAGCCAAGCACCATTCTTCACCCTTGCACCAATGGAGGATGCAAGATAACAGGTGGAAACGGTGGTATTCCACCTTCGCTGCAGCACGGAGAGCAGCGTCGAGCGATACGTGCTGGGTGAAATGGTGAGGTGTGGTCCCCTTGTCAGCCTGTGTGTGCTTGCTGCCGGCCAGGTGGGCAGCCAGGACGGTATAAACCGAGGACATCTGGCTTGAGCACACACACTTTTCTTTCAAGTTTGGATTCCTTGTCCTGGAAAACGTGTGTTCTCCTGCTCCTGCAAGCCTATCAAAGATGTGTAACAGGTGCCAAAAAAGAAAGGGCAATAATGTGTGAAAACTTTTGACAGTGAGTTGGACATACTACGTATGACCCACATGGCATGGAGTCTGGAGCTGCTTAGACCTCAGAGATTGTTTTTTACAATATTTCAGTCACTGGATGGTTTTGTTTTGTTTTGGTTTGGTTTGGTTTGGTTTTGTTTTTTAAAGTCCAAAGACTAACTACTTTTTTTTTAAAGAAAGGTTCATTTGTACAAATTTGCCACAATGGTTTTCATTTACAGCCAAAAAACATAGACTAAACTTGAGATGGTCATGTATTACATTTACTTTATTCTATTTTATTTGTTTGCTGGCTTATACACGTAGAAGTTTTTTCCTTCATCATTTGCTTTTGCATTCATCTCATGTAATCCAACTACTGCTCCTTGCTTACATGCTATTCATTTTGATTCAGAGTAAAAATCTTCATCTCTAATCTGGTTGTCAGCCATGGTTTGCATACTATAGCAGAAAAAATAATAAACACACTAAATATAAACTTCTATATCTATATCTACACATTTGTCTGCACAGGGTCGTCTGAGTTTATGCAGGAGAACTGCTTCAGTGTTAACTTAGAAAGAAGAACAACAAATTGAATCAACCACACAGCACCTGGATTTTCTGCGAAGGTTTCCTATTCAAATTATAGATGCAAAAGGCTCCATTTTGTTTAATAGGAAAACCATGACATAAGCAGTTTGACAGTGTGGCCTGGCTGTTGGCAGCCTGGTGTCTACTCTCCCATTCTGCTGTGCTAGCAGTAGCGTGATGTTCTCCACGCCCCTTGTTGAGGATGTGACTGCTCTAGTGCAACGCATGGTGTGTTCCCTCACAGGACATCGTTGGCATGATGTAAGAATATATAGAAGACTGGTTTTACAGTGTCTTCTACAGCACTGGCTGTGGTTTGTCTGATAGGAAACCGTGTGGTCATCTCTCACCTTACACCTTGGTTACTCTTGCTCTCTGTCTGAACCCCGATGTGCTTTAGTCTCTTTAGGACTGAAATAATTTAACTGTAGTGTTTGGTCTTAAGCAAGGATGTCTTGGTGAAAACTGGTGTCTAATGCACAGGAACTCATCCCAGAGATCTCACTCTGGACTAAGGCCTAAGCCACAATAAAACAAAAATGTTTTTACAATATACTTCCTTTTACATGATATGACTGTGAAAGTAGTCTAAAAAGAAAAATAAATACCTCCATGTAAACATGCACAGTAGAAAAAAAATTGCATGCAATGACTGGGGAATAAGTAACGTGAAGAGAGGACATTGGATAGTCAAAACTTACAAGTCTTAAATTGCAAATTGCTCCCAGTATGACTTGTTAGTTGGATGACATAAAACCTCAGATCTAAAAGCTTCGTCGGGTTGGCTCAGTGACAGACAGTGCTGGGCTGCTCTCTGGACACCATTACATAGAAAAGTCCTGAGAAAAGTGCAATGTAATACATCATGTCTAAAAGTTTGCAAGAAATAATTTCATTCAAATGACTTTTAATAGCTTTCCATGCCCTAAAGCCTGCTCTGAGAGCCTGTCCACCCTGCCTGCGGAGAGCCTGCCCGCAGCCAGGCAGCCTGCTGTGAGGCTCCTGGGGAAAGCCAGAGTATCAAATTTTGAGGGAAATAGGTGAGGTCCAAGATCAGGTTTGAAAGGGAAAGGGAGATGTAGCAAAGGTCGTACACGGACTGACAGCAGGTAGAGACCAAGGTCAGGGAAGAAATGATGAGGACAGAGCTAGCCAAGAAGGAAGACAGGCTCAGGCTGGGGATGGCTATTACTGCACTTAACTTGTCACCTGTGCTGGCTCCAGCCAGGGAAGAGAGATGACAGACGTGTAATTTCTAAGCACTTTAACTCACCAGCTTTGAGGAAGGGACTGGCACAGCATACAGGCGCTGACACTCGTTTTCTCTCAGGCAGCAAGTTAAAATGCTTGGAAATAATATTCCTCTCTCCCCATTTCTGGAGCCTGGGCTGGGCAGAAGCAGCGACAGCCCGCTCCTCACAGCAGTGGGCAGGCGTCCTTACAAACAGCGCAGCATCCTCCCCCAAAATCTCTGCTCTGAAAAACATCTGCAACATAGTTTTTGAAGGATTTGATATTTTAACATACTCTCTGTAAATCTGATCTCTTTGACTTTAAAATACCATTAGAAAGACTTGCTGGCAAGTTTTTAATTTAACTAAATGGGAGAAAGACATGCTGACTATCAATTGTCAAATACTGCGTTTTTTCACACAGCCTTGAGTTGTATGCGAGCTGATCTAAGATTAAATGCAAGGTTTAAATAGAAATCTGTAAGCCACGGTACTTCAGCTCAGAGTGCCCAATCAACTTCACCAGCACAGACCCCAGTAACTTCCAGTCATCACGGCCCAAGAGACAGTAATTGCTTACTTATAATTACATGCAATGTTCCTGGTTGTTTGGGTTTTTTTTTCTGAAATGAGATATAAAGAAGAGAATACTACTGATATGGGGCCCAAAAGCAATATATACCATGAAAACTGAAGTGATACCCAAGATTATTGAGAAGCTGTGTATCCTTGAATTCAGTAGATATGTTCAACCAACAGGGAACTTGGCTTAAGAGTTTAGGTTCTTCACAGAAGAAAAATAAACAATACTCTAAGTCTACCACATTTTCAGGAATCCTTGGGAAAGAAGATATTAACCTCTAAGTTAAATTCAAAGTTGATGGTACATATTAGCTCAAAGACACTGTTGAGTTCTGGAGGATTGTTCAATGTGGAGCATATTTCAACTCTCATATTTTATCCCTTCCAGGAATGCACCTTGTGGCAAGCATTGGGCATTTTCAAAAGCTTAATTTTCTTCTCTAAACTTAAAATCACATTAATATGTTTAATTCAGATTTACAGAGCAGCAGGTCACACAGATCCAACAATATGGATTTGCCAACAGTTCCGAACAGGAAATTAGGGGGTTCTAGATAACCATTAATTACATTTAAAGGCAATGACTTCAGCATAACTTCTTCCCAAACTCATAACCACTATTAAGATGTAATTCCACTTTCTCTGCTGCTAAGGCTAGCTTAAGAAGCTCCAGACGTTTCCATGCACTCCTTTATTTTTGGAGATGGAAGGGAAGGCTTTGTTTGGCCGGGATTTTTTAAACCTTGGTCATCTCACTTGTGGTTTACAATGTGGCTGCAGAAACAGTTGTATCAGCACAACTGCAGAGATGGCAAACCACAGCCTGGGAATAGGAATGTGTAATATGGGGAGGGTGTCTGGAAGCGGCAATGCCGAACTTCAGCCTCGATGTCTGATGCCCGTTCTGCAGAGAAGCGATGAACCATACAGGCTCATAAGGCCACAGGTATCCAGACATGACTTGATGGCTGTTGTTTTCTTAAAAGGAGCTTCCTCAGAGATTCAAGAGAGATTCATCAGCCACTAGTTACCTGCTCCCAGGTAGAAGGTTGGTGAGAAGGTCTTTTCTCCCACCGCTTTAGAGACTGTGTCCCTCATGCGTGGGAGGTGGCTGACATGTCACCCCGCTTGCACAAAGAGCCACAAAGAGCCAGCGAGTGAACTGGGCTGAGAAAATGAGAAGAAAACCAGCCAGGGAAGGGAGGCACAAAATCCGAAGTACCCTTATCTTCCTTTGACTGTCTGAATTACGATGATGTTAATGCAAGACAATATCTCAAAACAGATACTGCTTGATTAAAATTATAGACTCCAGTTAGAAAACATCCAAGCAGAACTGAGAATGTGGACTAAGGAGACTAAGTGAAACTGTGTGGTGTTAATTACAGTCTCAAATGCATATTTCATCTTTTACTCCGTTCTGAGTAAGGGTTACAAAGAATTCAAGCAGCTTCAGTAGCTGTAGATGGATGCACAAGGACTTTCATGTTTATTTGGACTTGTTAAAACACATAGAGGCACTGTCCACAGAGTTGGAACCATTCAAATCAGACTTTATTTCCTTTTTACCTGTATTTCATTATTTTCACTATTTGGTCACGTGTAGTTATTTCTCAAATTAATATGGATGCGTGCAGTAATATTTCACATATCTCATGCTTATTTATATCTATTTAATTAGCTCCCCCCAGGCAAAGTCATGACACATTTGAGGTGATAGTAAAGATGTTTTACTTAGTGTTTGCGGTAAGCAGATAAAGTTTCTTGCTATTGTCCGCACTGGACAACATATAACTACAGAAAGATATAGGAGGGTATTAGTGTTTGCATTTGCATTGAGCAGAAACTCGACTAGACAAGTCCTTGAGCAACCTGATCTATTTGTAATTGCTTTGAGCAGGGGCTTGGCCCAGGTGGTCTCCAGAGGTCTCTTCCAGCCTAAATTATTCTATGATTCCCTGATTTTATTTTCTGCTTTTACACCACATGCTCCCTTAGCAAAACAAAACAACTTATCTAAAATGCCTGTGTAGTCAGGTGATATTATTTAACACAAACCTATGGCATACAAATCACTATAAAGCTGCACTGTATATATATGTGTGTGCATGCACATATATACATTCCTCAGTACCTATCGATAGACAGATCATATTAAAATACAAACCCTGTATCTTCAGGGGTGTTTATCAGGCAATAAACTAGCATACATTAAAAAATTTTAAAATGTCAGACTGAAAATCAGGCTTATTTAATATTAAACAAAACTTCTGATGTAGGCCCTGTAACTACTTAAAGACTGGAAAAACAGGAGGGTGTAAACAGACCAAGAAATATATCTTTATTGAAAGATATAATATTTGAATTTGCATTTAGCTTAAAAACAGAAGCAGCCAAGGTGCAGTATAATTTTTCCATATCCCTGTAAAGTCTCTCTGAAAACTGCAGGCTGATGTCAGCAATCCTTCTTATTTTGTCTTTTTCAAAGGATTTAGCAGGTCTTTTTCCTACTGCACTGAGCTACTATCCAGGCTGTGTCAGGGAGCCTGTCTCCTTCCATCCACCCCTGAGGCTGTCGATGTTTCTGGTCACATGCCATACACTGCCTCTAGTTATAAAAAAACACCGAGACTTTTAAAAAGGAAGTTATGCTCAAGTCTATAGAAATGACTGTTCCTGCACCCATCTGAGCTTCCTCTGAATTGTTTCCAGTGCATGCATTTGTCTTTGGATAAAAACACGGTTTTGAAGCAGATGATACATTCATTACAACTTCATAAGAGGAGACATAAACTAAAGGGCAGCCTGATCATTTCTTCCTGACCGGGGATCCAGCTTTACTCTGGAATACCACAGCCTAAAGCTTTGTAAAATTTTATTCTTATTGAGCAAAAACAAGAATAAAGAGATGTCAGGGAAGAGGTACCCTGCAACAATGGGTATATCTTACACAGAAGGCTACGACAGTGCTAAATTAGCTGTTCATGGCAAGGTATAGTACAGAAGGGTGCACCTTTTCCTGTGAGAAGCCCAAGAATAGAAACTCCCCCAAGAGACAGTGTTTTGCATTGGCAAGACGGGCCAATGGGAGATGGCTTTTAATTTAACAGAGATGCCGGTCTGAGCTGGGGGGATTAATAGCTTTGTACAGAAAGATACACACACACGCTACCACGAGACAGCATGATCTGATGGGATGTCATCGGCTCATCAGGAGAGAGCTCAGACCGGTGCTTTTGATCCCACCGTTGACCTGTCACGTGGCCTTGGGCAAGCTCTGCCCCATTCATGTCTCTCCTGCCATTTCTTCCCTTATGTGCCTAACACATGCACATAAATTGTAGGGGCTAGACCCAAAAAAGTGTTTAAACCCTGGCTTCGGGAGGGGAATTCACGAGGCCAAGTTACTCATCCGAGTCTCAGATGCAGTGAATGGAAAAGGATCCCTGAGCTTTGCAGTGGGCTGAGGCAGGAGATGCCAAAGCCAGCCCTTCACAGGCATCACGGGCAGGTATGCCTGGCACCCTGCATCTGATGTGGACTTGGGGCTCTGGCTGTGGGCATGGGCTTGGTGCTTCTGTGGAGCTGGTATGCAGGGCTCAAAACTGCACGTTACATTTAGGCTTCTCCTTGGGCACAGACAACAAGCTGCCTCTGACATGAAAGGGGAGGAGGCTAGCGATGCTGCCTGCCCTAACAGCCTGGTAGTAAGAGTGCTGGAACAGGAGTTCAATCTCCTCTCCCACCTGAGGTCCCTCAAAAGCTTATCACTTCTGCACCGTGGGCAGGAAGCATCCTTGGAGGTGGCAGATATGAGTTTGCATCCTGTGGGGATGAGGGTGTAACTCCAGCCAGTCTCACGCTGGGCAAGTGCTCGGACCACTCTCTCCTCTCGTTCAGGGCGGTAGCACAGTCCTGCACAGAGCTCCCCAGGCATCCAGAGGCTCACTGGAGGACACTGCCTTTTCCTGGGTCAATATCTTGTGCCTGTGCTGCTGGGAGGCAGACGTAATGAGGACTGTCAGTGCTATTGCATGGTCATGCTGACAGTCGCTCGCTTTTTAGGAGTTTCACCAACGCCAGCAAGAGTGGGACTGATTGCACATGGGAAGACTGCAGTAGCAGTGCCTTTCACAAAACACCCCTTTGCCTTTTGAATTCTGTGGTGTGTTGATACGAAACAACCAGATTACATTAAATATCTAGTCCCTGGCTCTGAGCATCCTAAAATATCTGGCACTGCCAAAAATCTGCCTTAAGACCACTGGCTTTAATCAAATACATACGCTGTATGTATTTATCAAATACATACGCTGCTCCACCAGTTTGTGATTAGCAATCATAGGACTGAGTTGAGCCCTCTGAAAGCACCACAGCTCGCACATTTCAACAATGCCATGCATAGTTTAACCAATCCATTTAGATTTTTACTTTTGATATTGCCATATAAGTCAGGTTCATATCTACTAGAAGATGTAAATGACAGACATGGACTGTAAATCAATACTTGAAAATCATTGCAACAAGCTACAAAGCCAGGAAGAAGAAGGTGTGACGGCCCAGAGCTGAAACAATTCTGATCCTACTACTGTACATTGTAGATGCAAAAATAAAACCTAAGAGCAATCTCAAATTATTATGTACCAAAAATATCTGTGCTCTGCTAACTATGGGGGTCATCTCTGTCACCAGTTTAAATGTTTATACTCTTGAATCAGGAGAGGGGACTAAGGAAGGCAACAGTAATAGATTAAAGAGAGAGTAATTTCTGAAGTACAAATGTGACCAGAAAATGTTAGCCCAAGCCCTGGAGCTACCTAACCGATAAGAAACACAGCTGAAGAAAGGCTATACATAATTCTGATTATTTCAGGGCAATTTAGAGTATATATACACAGACTGATGATGATCTCAAAGTCTTATTTTCACAGGCAAGAATCAGATATAGAATCATAGAATCATAGAATAGTTTGGGTTGGAAGGGTCCTCTAAAGGCCATCTAGTCCAACCCCCCTGCTGTGGGCAGGGACATCTTCAACTAGAGCAGGTTGCTCAGAGCCCCGTCCAGCCTGACCTGGAATGTTTCCAGGGATGGGGCATCCACCACCTCTCTGGGCAACCTGTGCCAGTGTTTCACCACCCTCAGCGTAAAAAATTTCTTCCTTATATCTAGTCTAAATCTCCCCCTTTTAGTTTAAAGCCATCCCCCCTTGTCCTGTCGCAACAGGCCCTGCTAAAATGTTTGCCACCATCTTTTTTATAAGCCCCCTTTAAGTACTGA
>NW_008824870.1:61590-89420 GCF_000699105.1 Pygoscelis adeliae
CTTACTGGCTGGAGTTCCTTTGTGCTGCTCTTCAGGCGCTCTCCTGCTGATCTGTGTTCCTTCTCCAGGCTCTGGGCATCTAGTGCTGGCCCTGACATCAAACTGGTAGGAGTGGGATGGGCTGAGGTTCCCCTCCCCTGGCATCTCTAGTTTAAAACCCTCTTCACCAGCTTGGCAAGCCTATGACTGAAGATGCTCTTCCCCAGGACAGGAGAAAGTGGGCACAAAGTCTGCTATGCTGGCCTCTGCATTATCCAGGTATTCCCTAACTGAGCAGGAATCACCTAGCAGCTGGCTGCAGTTTGGGTTGTAAATATCTATGTAGAAGCAGCTTAGCAAGACCAAGAATGTGATCCAAATATGCTGGACTTTCTTGGAGAAAAAAAGTATTTTCTGGGCTGACCAACCATGGTTCTTTATGAATGAATCAATTTGGAGATCGCTGTATTTAATTTTATTGTAATCAATTCCTTTAAAATGTCAAAAATTAATACGAATATCTGCATCTTGTAGAATAAAATAATGCATTACAAACATTTAAATTTCATAACTCCTTCTTTATTCAGCTACTGATATTTTTCGCTCCCTGTTCCAGCTTAAAAACTGAGAACCCACCGATTGTGTTTAGGACTAAGAAGACAGATACTCATCAAGCACGTTGCATTTTTGCTTTAAATCTGCTAGACGATATCATAAGGCCCTCAGGTATTAAGAAACTTGCAAGTTCTTTAAAAGTTTGAATGCATGATCAAAATAATTTTGATACAGCTATGAACTGAGCTTGCTTCCCTTTGCGTTTGTTTCTCCAATATGCTAATAATGTAGAGAAACTATAGTTCAGTATATTCCTTGCTTGATAGGATCTCAAAATAGTTTTAATCTTTTGTTAGGATAGAGGTATTAATGGAACAAACATCATAATTGACTGATACAGGTACTTACCTTCTCCAGTCAGAGGGTTATATATACTGGACTATATTTGGGTAGCTGCTGAGGAATAGTATAGATTAGACACCATGAGCAGAGGAATTGCTTCCAGAGAAGAGTGAAGGTAGCCAGTCTATACAAATGTCAGCCTGTGAAGCTGGAAGAGTCCGCATAAAAGCCCACCCTAAACATGCCACGTTTCACTTTGGGAGCACAAGCCTCACGCTGTCAAAAGCTCGTGACTTTGGGCTAAGAGTGTCCAGGTGGGAAACACAGTGCAGATGGCACTGGCAGTGCGCTAAAGCCAAAAAGACCCAGCAACTGAAGATAAAAGATAAGATATTGTCAGAAGGACTTAGTTCAGTATTATCTTAGCAAGAGTTTATACAAATGGAGTTGGTTATGAATTGCACTGGACATTTCTTCTCAAGACAAATAGGGCTCAGAACACTTTGGGTCGGTGTTATCACTTTCTGTTCTGCTGGGAAATTTAGCCACTAGAAACCCCCAAATCTATCACTCGGCAAAGAAGCAACTTTAAAGTCAGTAGTTGAGCCTTTCCAGGTAAAATGAAAGGTTTGAGGAAAATAAATTGACAGAGGAGGACACGGGCATGTAATCACCTTCCTTGTACGGGAGGTTAGCCATCAAGGCTTGATCCTCACCGATGCTCTGGGCTGACGTAACTGCTGCTGAAGCTCGGTTTTCTAAAACAGATGGTGCACCAAGTACCACTTCACAGACTGAAGGGATGGCATGTCAGCCCCGTGAAAGCAGCATCCAGGGACGTGATGACGCTGACACGTGGCAGGAAAGTGCGTCTCACTCCTTTCTTGACTGTGACAGTAGGAGGTCAGGATACTAGATGGAGAAATCTGACTATGGTCACAATTAAATCCAATTTAGGATTTTAAAAATGAAGTCATTAATAGATTTACAAACTGTTCACAAAAGAGTTATAAGCAGTAGGATCTTAATTTTTTTATTTTATTCAATAGTTTTATACAGTGCAGTATCAGGCCCTACAGGAAAAACCACCTTGGTAGTTTAATTATTCTTGTAGTCAAGCTATAGTAGAAGCTATTATTTTGAAAAATAACTACTACTATCTGGAAAAATTGATAGTTCTGAGATTTTTTGACAACTTAGTTTCTCCAAGGAAAACTGTGTCTTGATATTTATACAAAGGGATTATTAAAAAGAGAGGGGACAAGGAAGAACACGCTGTATTATTTCAATACTGGACAGAGAGAATAAATGCAGTTGTTGCAGATACAATGCTCAAGCTAAAATGGGCTGGTTTCTGGTAAGTGCATCAAACTCTGGAAACACCTGGTCAGATGTTTGGACAGTGGCTGAGCAGGCTACATCTGAATGAGGCAACAACCTGAAGTACTGCGACATTTCATGCCAGCAGACACAAATGCAGGTTTAAAATTTGAAATATTTTTTTTTGTTTACTTTAAATAGCAGTATCACTTTGGGCACTCAGATGCTTCATACAGACTACCTCTGCTGCCACCGTGACAGTGCTTTTTATATCTGCGATTCTTCAATACCAGGAAAAGCACAGCCAGTGGTTACAAGGAAAACTAACTCTGAGAAGTAACAAATACTTCCTAGTTCCCTTTATTGGGATTTAACCGATGAATGGAAAAGCTGAACCCAAGTGAAACGTAACCTTTCTGTACTACCACCGAAGAAACTGCCATAGCCCAGAGACCACAATTCGATGACGTTTGGTACTTTACTAGGTTATAAAAAGAAATTAAATTAAGAGAATTTATTTTGCCTCTCCTTCAGGCTGTCCCAGAAGTAACTACAAAACTATGTAGAAAGGTGCATTAAAAATTAAGAAATAAAGACTGTTTTACGGAGACTCATGTTCCTCCCTGCCTAACAGCATAATCCATTCTCCAATTTAAAACACAAATGTCTTCCATGGCTTTGAAAACAACCATGTCCTTCATAAGCAAAACAACTACGTAGCTGAGAAATCTTAATGGAATATCTTTATGAAGAGAACATATTAATAAAAGACATATCTTATATAGAAAGAGTATCTTTGTGGGTAGATGAGATTATTTGGATGAAACACTGAACCCACTATGAATAATAAATATGATAAGTTTTCTCTAAAAATTTATCAAATTTATAATAAGGGCATGGGAACTTAAAAAAAATCATTACTAGCACAGTAATTTTTTATAAAGTAGGTATTTAATTTGTGTTCAGAGGTCATCACACTTCAAAAATATTTTCATCGAAATGCTTTGTTTCCGTCCTGTTAGATTAAGTCTGAGAATTCAGACCAAGTTGGTAACTCCAGAGAATGTATAGATACTTTTGAAAGTCGAAGCTATTTTCATGCTTATAAGTAATTCTGTGGGAGTGAATGTATTTGCAGCTTCCAGGCCAGGCAGGATGACCTTTCCAGAACTTGTAAAATCAAATCAAATAAAAATAGATTCAGACTTTCTCAAAATGAAACTGCTTGAAAAAGAAGCCTACGAACTGAAACACTGGAAGAAAACAGAACACGCACTAGCAAATATACTCAAAAATGAAATTTTAAACTTAGAATGACAGTATTTATGTCTCTGACCCTCTCTTTCTCTCTCACTCCCTGCCATTTCTATATCATTCTTATCAGAGCTCTGTCAGCCCCTAAACTGACATTTTCCCATCCTGATCATTCCCAGGATAGAGAAGAAGGAGGTTTTTTTCACTTGGCTGATGCAAACAGCAGATCATCCTACAGAGAAACGTCAAGGACAGTTCGGAGTCCTAATCCCTGACCTGCCTGCCCTTTCCTAACTAGCTATTGACATTGAACTTAAAAAGCTGCAATGCTGAGATGAGATAATGAATTCTGTTTGCTTTTAGTGTGCCAGAGGAAGAGGGCGAGATAGGGGAGGAGGAAGGGCTCTAGATGTAAAGGCTCTGTTATGGTGCCAGTCTAACTTAAATCTCCTAATATCTGAAACTTGTTTAAGGAAAATAACTGGAGAAATAAACACTGTTCTTCCCCTGGAGCGCAGCGGGTAGGAAGGACAGGACAGGCTAAAACTGTTAACTGTTAACTGTTGGTGGCTGTAAGGTACCCACCAGGCATGGGCAGCCTGGCCAGCTCCCGAGAAGCTGGAGATCGCGCTCAGCGTGTGCAGATTCCTTCTGCTAAGTCCAGACTTCTTCCTTGGCATTTTTTCCGGCTCTGCTTCTTGCTTTTATCTTACTGCATAGGAATGCCCAGAGTTATGCTCTCATTAACCGAACAGGCCAAGTTACCCCGGTTCAGTGAGTTCCCGAACCGCAGTAAGTGAGCTCACTGCAACTGCACGCTGAGGTACGTTCGCAGCCCTGGGTTGCCCCTGCAGCCCGCGGAGGGCATCTCAGCATATCGTTCCTGGCCATCACTGGCCTCCCACTCGGGCGCAGAAGAGTTCTTGCAGTTCAGGTCCTGAGCACCTGCTTACGCGCCAGCACAGAGACAGGTCCCCTTCAGAGTCCTCGTTACTGCTCCACCGACACATCCAAGGAAGACGAGAATTACTCATCTGGCCATCAGCCAGGACTCCAAAGTCTTCTCTGTGTTTTTTAAGCAATTATTTGTTGGTTTGGGAAAATTTAGGAGAGGGTACTTATTGTATTTAAAATTCATAGAGTAGCTCATCTTCACAGATGCTTCTCCTCTAATATCACTTACTCCCCAAAAACTCCATTATAGTCTAAAGTGGAAAATTATTAAGTTTTGCTATCATGATCCCAGGAACATTCAACTTTGAACGCCCGCCATCCACATTTTTAGAATGTTGAGTCAGAAAACCTGTAAATCGTAATGTAAGTCACAAGACTTACTATTTTTAAATAGCATTTGCTGCTTGTTCTTACATTGTATATTGGTATTTTCACTAAGTTTTCAATTAAGTAGTCATTAATCACACCCTAAGGATAATGATTCCTGCTTCTGGAAGGTTAGCTATTTTGTATTTTTTAGCACTAAATATTCACAATTAATATTGTAGTAATCCTAAGACACTGAGTGAAAACAACATAATTACTGCTCCTGTTATCAGAAATATGAACAAAAATATATTTCTAAATCAGTGTTAAAATTCTGCTAAAATTCTGTTAAAATTCATTAAAATTAAATGAGAATGCCGTGAAGATACAGCTCTTCTAGATATTGCTAGAGCTAAGCACAAAGAAAAATAATACCAGTTCTGGGATGATTCATTAAGAAGAGTGAGCAGTTGCACCAAATTATGTAGTCTTCTGTGAATTTGTTTCCTTTCTTCTAAGGCACACAGGATATGCAGTAGAAAAAACATACTAAACCACGCTATTTCTTCCTGCATATTTAAGTAATTTTGATAAGTAGATATTACTGGAATGGAAAAGGAAATCAGAAAAAAATATGAGAGTTGGAGAAATCAAATTACTTTTGGCTGTACTTCTAGAAGGATTAGTTTACCAGTTTATAAAAATTATTACCACTGTTAACTAACAATATTGAAAATTTTTAGCTACTTCTGCTACTTACTACCATAGGAAAGCCAGATTTTGTCTCACCTTACTCTGAGACACTGTAATACAAAGTCAGCAACTGTGTATGAAATGCCAGCTCTTACAAAGTCAGTAAGACTTGACTACAAGTTAAAGTTTAAATTCTTGCATTCTACTAATGACATCTATGCAGGAATACTAATCAGCTAAGCATTAACCTCCATGTAGCAGAGGGATTAACTATAAAGGGTTATCTACTAGTCTACAAATGCATAAACCATATGAAAACTTGACACAAATTTTGAGATGCAGCATTTTGTCAGTTCTGCAACTGACCCTTCTCAATGAGGAAAATTCAAAGTCAAGCTGACAAGTGGGTTTGAAATGGTTATTTGTCGATTTTCTTCACTCCTTGATATGTCTACCCATTCTTTGCAAAACAAAACAAAAATAAAATCCAGCTGCTAAAACAGAGCTTTTTCTCTCATCTCTTCCCAAACATGCTAATCAACATAATTCATAGTAAGAAGGGAAGAAAATGAACATCCTCACATGGATATTTCATCAAGATTCTGGAGAGCTTCATAAAGCAGCCTCTTTTAGAAACCATAAAATGAAACAAGACATATTTCTGGGGTTGTCAGCAGGTAGATCCACTGGTTTTGTGGTAAGTAATCTCTTTGGGAGGAAGTCTTTGCTCTGATGCCTGTGTTGGATGTTCTGTGGCTCCCCCCAGCCGCACCAGTGCAGGTCTGTTCACTGGAAGAGGAGGCAGTGATGATATTGCTTCTAACAACCAGACTGAAGTATAGCCCGAGGCTATCTTCCAAAGCCCCTTCCAAACAGCCTCTAATTAATTTTAATCCTGCCACTCCAATGAGTCCCAAGAGTGCAGCAACCAAAACAAAAAAAAACCTTCATCAAGTCATTCAGAAAAGCTTTGACGGCATTGCTTCAAGATTTTAGGGCTCCAAGCAGAAAGCGCTATAGAAAGCTTTTAAATGCGATTTTCCTTCAGTTTTTTTATTTTCTGTCCTCAAAACCGTAAAAAGCCTATTTCTGATGAACAGTGTAGTTCCCATTCCTCTCCAGGCCCCACAGGTTCACTCTTCAAGGTGGGTGGCAGGTCTCAGGGAAGCCCACCACAGTCATCTGTGGAAATGGCTCTCCATAGCCTGGGCTGAGCATGGCAGAGCTGTCCCCCTTTACGTTCTCCTGCAGCCCTCAATCGCCAGGCAGAAAGGTTATTTGCAAAAGTGGAAACAGAAGCAAAATACGACCAACCAGCATTTTGACACTGAACATCCAAAATCATAACCTAAATCTCCAGTCCCATCGTTGGCTTTAACACCAGTGAACCATCTGCACATGGCAGGAAGAACTGCTCCCTAAGCTCATAAAACGGTCTGCTTATTTTGTCATATTCTTTAGTATGAAAATAGAAATGCTCATTCTATTTTTGTCTAGCAGGAGTGTTAATATAGTTGCTCACACAGCCGGGTGAATATGAAATTTTGGGAATGCTCTCAAATTTAGCAGTAAAAACCTCCTGCATGGTACACTTCTCTGCATTTACCTTTCCACCAAATTTTATGCAAGCAATTTGATTTTGCTGAAAGAAACACTCATAGAAAACAAATTTCTAAATTGCTATAGAAGATCTCCCAAACTGAATTTTAAATTTGCATGTGCGAAAGAATATTGGTAATGGAAAATGTTTATAAATAGAACAGAGGTGTTCATGAAAAGGGAAGCTCAGGAAGACAAGTACTAGCAATTACACTGTGATTTGAATAGGTGGCAAATATTTCCTCGTGAATCACCTTTGCAAAAAATGTATTCCTCTGTTGGTTTATTCGATTTTAGATGCTTCATGGAAGGAATTACATTTTAAGGGTTTATCAGGAAAAGGACTTTGTTTGGCTGGAGATTTTTGTGTGAGGAGACAAGAGACACTTAAACCGGTCTGTTAATGACATATCAGAGAAAGGAACATGAAAGAGGACTGGATTAGAAATGCAGACATCCCCCCCCCCCCCATTATACAGGTTATAAATTGGGGGCCACACAGTATTTTTTCTCCACATTTCCACAGTTTTGATTCTGTATATAGAACAGACATACATATTTTTTCCTCACTGCTCAATGCATGGCCCCCTTTATTTACTTTATACAATTCAAATGATGCCCTGATGTCCAAGTTATTAAATTCCTTGTAAGCTTTTCTTCAAATCCCTTGTGATACAAGGTGCTATTATTACCTCTATTTTACTGGCTGCAGAGCTGAGATCTATAGTGATTAAAGGAAAAGTATCTTCTAACTGTGGATGCCTAATTAAGAGAGGTCTACAAACTGTTTTCTCAGAACACTCCTTATGTGTCCAAAATGGTCTTCGGTAGCAGTTGTGAGTACAAATTCAGACCCCTGCATCTCTAATGAACCATGAAGAAATTGAAGAATACCCAATTAGTAACAGTCTGTGAAAAGTTAGGCTGAAGTGAATTAACTAGCATCACAAATGAAAAAAGGTGGCAAAGGAAGGGAAAACAATCAGTTTTCCAAGGCAGCATTCAACCATCTTAACCATCAAATAATCCTTTCTTCTTTTCTTAGGCTGATTCACTACTTCCAACTTCTGGAGCAGACAAAAGAGGGGTCCTGCAGACAGCAACGTCCTCCACCACAACCCCTGGTCCTTCCTCCTCCTCTCTTGCTGGCCCCAGCAGGGGTCACTCAGAGCCCAGGAACGACAGACTGCCCAGCGCGGCTCAGACTCGGATGGGCAACCTATGGATCATGCTAACATCACGGTGATGTGTCACCAAGCAACGCCAACATTATTTGGCATTTTTATTATCCCCGTACTTCTGATATTAACTTTGTGCCAAGCATGTGCCACACCGTGCAGCTAGCCTGGCTTCAGGAGCACCATCGACCTCCACCTACATCTGGAGGCAGATGGTGCTGACTCAGCCTCCTCTTGCTTTCATCAGCCTTCTTTCCTGGAAAAAGGTGGTGCTATCCACGTAGTCTTGCTGTTTCAATACAGAGATGGTAGAAGTCTCGATATGGATGAGCTTATCTTATCCCCCCCCCTTAGCTGGTGATGATCCTCTCTCTCCCCGGCAAAGTGCCAGACAAGGACAGACCCTACATGCTGTTGTGGAGCCCATGTTATATTGAAATAGGAGGCTCCTCCTTCTCACAGGGAAGGGATGAGAAATGCCAAACACAATGTTATTCTGTAGCTTCCACCATGGAGAGAAGATGCCAAAGAGGAAACACCAAAACCATGGAAATTCTCAAGAGCATCACGCATCTCTAGGGCAAATGCCTAAGTGTGGTACAGCATGCAACAGCTCCGAGCTGAAACTGAGGGACGATCTCAACATCTGGCTGAAGTGTGCCCATGGTGAATGGAGCCTCGTGGGCATCTGTTCAGATCTAACCCCACCCTCCGGAACACTTTCTTTAAAGCTTACAATGTGGGTAAATGTTCACAGAAACAGATAAATACCTGATGAAAAATCCACCCACTGCCAAACATAAAGTTTGAAATCTGGGCTGGAGATTTCTGGAAAAAAGGTTGGTAGAATTCCTTAATATAAACAAAACAATGTATCCCTAACTAATTTTTTTTAAAGGAATCAACTACTTGATTGGTGGGGAAAAAAAGAAAGCCTGTGGCAGACATGGAGAATTTCCAGTCCAAGTGGTTTATGCCTGACAAAGGTAGAAGCAGCTGAAAATAGCATTTCATAATGGGAAATATAACTACCAAGGGTTTGTGCTGTGAAACGCTAGCGCAGAATGTCTCAGAATGTGTCCACAGGACAGGGATCCTGGCCAGACCTCACCAGAGTTCGCAGTGGCTGCAGGCGACTTGTCAGGGTAATGCTAAAATGCAGGGAAGCTCTGCGTCCCTACGTGGAGTCCCCAGCCCCGAGGGCAGGAAAGGCTCTCCAGAGTCTCCTGGAAACAAGGGGGTGTCTGCACCGCATGCTGTGTCTGACAGCGTGGAAAGGCTAAAAAGCTGTACTATGTCACTAGCTTATAAATGTTTCCTCCGAGTTTTTCTAATGAATGCGCTATGGAATATTGTAGATTTACACCAACATGATCCTCGTGTGTAAAGAAATGCTTTCTGCTTCCAAGGTCTACATATTGTACTCCATTAAATTCCTTGAGATCTTTTTAGTATTTACATGCTACCTCCTTGCAAACAATCCCGTAGTATCTGGAACGCTCCAAAGTGTCCGTGCCAAATACAGTGATTCATTGCACTGCTTTAATAATGGGCAAGAAAAGAGGCTTTTGAGTTTTGTAACCCATAACAACTTTGAAAAGAACAAAGGAGCCTCTCCAAAGTCACTGAAGTTAATAGAGCTCTTTTCACTAAAGCCTAACGGGAGTTTCTTGAACGACTAAATATAAGCTCCCTGCCACCTCACTCAAGATATTCTCTAGCTGTGGCGATAGTGGCTGTTCATTTTCTGCATACCACCATAATGAAACAAAATCATGGAAGGTTAAACAAAGACACTGATGGTCTATAGAGGTGATTGGAACCAATGAAATGGAACTAGTATCCTCTGAACTGCCGGCTCTCCCCAACACAGCCAGCAGCACACCCAGTCTTCCAGAAGGATTTTTCAATCCTGTGTCTGCTTAAACAGTAAGCATTAATCTATATCAAACAGATCATTCATGCACATTAAGGAAACCATTTTCTCTCCTCCTTTTCCAAGGACCACATTTCTCTGTCCACCTCTGACAGAGGTCTCCCCCAGAAGACAACACAAAACCCACCTTCCCAGGCAGCGTGCAGAAAAGCACAGACAAAAGCATCAAGAGAAAACTAGAGAAGGACCATTATTTGAACCTGGCTTTTAGGTCTCCTGGGACCTAAAACAGCAGCTCACTGTCTTTTAAACCCATTTCTTCTTACAGGCAGATATATAGAGAGGATAATAGGTTGATTAGCCATAAAAGGCTCTCCCTTAACACAAGAATGCAGGCTGGTTTATCTTTCACAAGACTGATTTAATTTAGTGGTATTTCAGTCACTCATTTTGTTTAAATACATTTTAACTCTCTTACATATCCATGTGGAAAAACCTCATCAACACTAAGAATTCACTCCAGAGAATCTCATAGTTTGTGGATTTAAACAAAAGACTCTCAAGGCAACACCCAGCTTGTGAAAATTTGTTTCAGTTCAATGTTTTTCTTCTCCTTTTGGAACCAACTACTCTTTTTGAACCTGATTTTCTAAGGACATAATCGGAAAACAAGATTGCCTGCCTGGCAGTTCCCACCTCACCCCCAGTTTGGCCAATTTCAGCCAAAATAAAAGAACAGCAAAAGTCTCAAAGACATTTGGTGTTACTACAGACGTTGAGAAATTGCTTGCCGCTTGGAGGAAACGGTGTTCCTACGGAGAGAAAGTCCAGATGCTGCACAGCCCGTGCGGCCGCAGCTGGCAGAGCGGCCAGCATGAGCCTCGACTGCATTAACCACAACATATTGTCCCTCGCACAGCCAAAATGCCAGAGAGATGGAAAGAGCTGTAGTTACGGGATAGACAGAGAGGGTATAGGGAATGGCCTTTGTGGAAACTAAGCCTTGTGGATTCACCTGCCTACAGAGCCATTTGTTTTACTGTAGAATATTGTATTTCAGAAATGAATAGTCTTAGGTTAAGAACGACCTTCTGATACAAACACCAAAGACAAAATTCAAGTGTCTCATAAAACCTTTGATTAGTTTCTTTTAACATTTTGTGAAAGCATTATGCAGTGCTGGGTTTCCCTGGCAAACGTTCTGCTGGTGTTTCCCTGCTTGCCAGTATGAGATAACCAACTCGGGATGGGTAGATGTGAGGATTACTGGGAATTAGAAAGAGGCTTAAATGACACTTGACGCGAGCTGACATTAGTCCATAGCACGCAAAGGCAGAAAAGCCATACCCACTGCTTCATCAGAAAAGTGAATGCCTGCCCAGATCACCACCGCAGCATCCCCTGCACGCTAATGGAAGGGGAGGGGGACTCGGAATTCAGGAGGAAGTGCACCCGCACCTCTACACTGCTCTTTTGTATTTCAATTTTCTTTGGCCAGTGGGGATGATTTTATAGCATCACAGCAGAACATTATCTTTTATACTTTGACAAAATGAAACTGAGTCCTTGGGATTTTTTCACCCATTGCTCTCTTGGCTACTTCACTGCAGTACTATTTCATTACTTATTGATTTTTCAACATGCTGTCTGCATCGCTGTAATTTACACAAGTTCTGATAGCCCTCAGCGATTCTTAACACCTCAGGGTGAGATCATGGAGTTCACTTGAGATACCAAAGGTAGGCAACAAGTTCTTCAGAAAAGACGACAAATTGACAAACTTGATAGTCAAGGAGGAAATTTGAGCAGCTGGAGGTGCATCATACCCTAAATTATCAAGATATTTTTCTTAGCCAAATTGAATTAGAGCAAATTTGTACCTCTCTCACATACAGCTAATAAGGCACTGCAAAGTGTATGGCTAAAACCCAATAAATTAATAATGCATGTCCCTTACATGGCAGTTGAACTGATGCTATTTTTGTTGTAACTGGAGATAACTACTGGTCTACAGATAGGCTTGTTATTAGAGAATGCAGCTTCATCATGAACAAGGACAGTGAACTACAAAGAGCTTCTCTTACATTGAGGTAAGCAACTGTTTCTTCTTCAAGCACTTGTCCACATTTCTGCCATTTTGAATAACTCAAAGGCAGTCACCTGTGGCAAGGGCGGTGTTTGCCTTGACCAGAAAGGACGGACGAACCTGATGTCTCTGATACGATGCGATGTTGTAAGAGCGTATGTGCCCATCTCCATTCTGCTGCCTAGGAGCTCCAAAATGGGGATGCTTCTGCAGGAAACCGGTCACTGCTTATCGAAATGAGCTCTAATCTTATCAGAGGGTCTGATCCTACTCGTATCATGCACACTGATAGCACTTCCAATCACTTTAGGAACTCTGAGTCAATACTGACTGGCCTTTCCTTCTTTCCGAGTAAACTACAAAATGCTTGAGACATTTTTTAAATGCCTATTCCTCTGTGGCTGGAATAACATTACTATCAGCAATCTTGACTTTTTAGCCTGGCTTCCCCCTCACTGAACTATAATTTAGGAAAAGAAGATTTATACAGAAGTCTGAGATGACTTTTGGGTAAAGTCTAAAGGTCTCATGAACCCTGTGTTATAGACAGATATATCTACACATCTGGAAAGTCTTTTACCCTATAGGAAAATAGGAGGCTGAATGGACAGATGGTGAAGTAAACCCAACAGCTAGCAGCTACTATCAATTCTCTTGATACATCAAAATCCCAAGAAAAGTGAGTTTCATTACAAGCAAAAACATACGTAAGACTTACAGAATTCAGCTAACGAAGGATGAAAAGATCTTGTGAGAACCTTTATGGGCAGAGATTTAGGATATTTTATCACCAGCTGTACTGTAAAGAACGGATAAAAGTAATACAAAATAAAACCTGTAAGGACCTTCAATAGGGTTAACTGATGAGCTGGAAGTATAAATCTTTCTTATGGTAGCATATGTATATATGGCAGAAATGCTTTCTGGTATGCAATAGTAAAATCTGAAACTCTGAAGACAATTTATCTCCAAGGTGGCTAGCTAGTAAGCATCTTCGATGTAAAGTGTAACCAAGTATGATTCAGGTGGATGGGGCATCCTTCTGAAAGATCCTGTCTGGAAGAAGCGGTAAGTGCCTTGGGGGATGGATGGAAGTGCTCATAGACTGCCAGTTCAGGTGGTCTGCCAGAACTGTCTGTAATGGGGGGGATACTAAAATGATTTTGTAGCACACACATCAGGATGCCTGTCCAACGTTCATAAAATTTTGGAAAACAGGACTGGGACGCCCCTCTAGAGGCCGTCTGGCCTGTTTCCCTGTACCATGATCTAAACCGACAATCCTCTCGGTGCTGTATATGCCCAACCAACGCCTTTCAGTCCTAGTATTTTTATGTGCAGGTGGATTTCCCGATAATCTCACTGACTTTCAGTTTGGAGATGCTGTGAAAGAGCTCTTTATAGGAGTACAGCAGTATCTGAAATAGCAGATAAAAACCCACGTCGCCCTGCACACCTTTAACAGACCTTCCACAAGCTTAAAGATAAAAGGATTTCTTCCACAATCAGGTTGTCATAAAAGTCTGAGGCCCTTACTGCAGTGTGCGTATGAGGGTTTGGCTGATTCATGACACGGCTGTATCTCTTTGGGGCAGAGACTGCATTGCTATTCTGTGGTTGTATTTTGTCCTGGAGTTCCTGAGTGTCCTTAGGCACTTATAAGAGTATAAATAAGTAGACTAACAAGCCTGTGCTGTGGTGCAGTCTAGGACTTTCCTTATGAATTCCAGCATCCAAGAGGACGTTAAAACCAACTTTAAAAAAAAATTAAAGATTAACTGAGGCATACAGTATTGAAAAGCTTGGATAGCTGATTAAAGGGGCATTTCCCCCCCCCCGGAAAATATCCCTAATAAGATACAGATATAGTTATATTTTATTCTTTTTTGAGCTAGCTCTGATGACAGCAGGCATTATGATGTCATGAAGTGGCAGAAATCTGCATTAATATCAGGATCTTCAGACACTTCTTGAGAATTTCATAGATAGTTTTGTGAGAAAAGACATCCTGAATACCGAAAGCTGCAAATCATCCTACACATCTGAAGGGAGGCAAGAGAGGCCATGAGGTCTCTGAGCTGTGGCCGCAGCAAGCGCAGCGGAGCTGGGGGGTGCCTCCTCGGCGGGGCAGGTGGGTGCCGACTGCACAGACAACACTTGCAGAAGACCTTATTGTTTCAGAAGATCTTACAGAGAACAGGACACTGAAGAAGACCATCTGTATGACTTTGCATGCTGATTAAAATGACTCTTTGGGTTTCTCTTGTTCTTATTCTCACTCTTCTGAGCTCCATGTGATTCTGCATTTGTGCATCCCCTTGGTATAACCAAGCACTAGACAGCCACCAGCCTCGCACAGCTGCGAGCCGCCAGCTCTCCACGGCGTTGTGCCATGATGGTGGCCACAGCTATAGGTTCTAACTTTTATAACTTACTCCTCAAATCAGAACCAGGGAATACTTACTGGAGACAAAAATGGATTTGTTACAACACTGGAAAAATGGTATCTAAGGAATGCCAACACCACCATGACTTGGGGAGATAATGCCAACGACAATACGGAGTTCCTCCTAAGGAGAAAGATAAATAGCAAACCCGTTGCCTCACAGCAAAGGGCTCTCAGCTTTCCATGCCACGCATTGCTCCTCCAAGCCTCCTGTTGCCTTTGGCCATGCTGCTTTCACAGGGGTGAGAGGGCTTCCAGTATCCCCACCAAAAGAAACCAATCCAGGCCAGGGTCAAGCTGGGAAAGTCTGCGGCTTTACTGCATAAAAATGACTGAAGGAGAAAAGAGACAAAGCCAAAAACAGAGCAAAGAGGATCCGAAAATGTCCTAACAGTTGTTAATAAAACTCTGCAAATGTAATGAAAAGCCTGTGAAATTCAACCCAAAGACTGCACAGAACACCCTGCTGCTTCTCTTCAGCTGGGAAGCTCTGCATTGCTCTCATTTTTTGATAGTACTTTATTTAATCTAAAATGCTAAGTTTTAAATAAAAAGTCCTTTATTTACATAATTCTACTTTTGAGGTTTTTTTTACACTATAGCAAGCTGCCATCATGAGCTGGGCTCTTTTAAATGGGCCTTTAAATGATATCTGTGCAGGTCCAGCTGGGCTAATCACTCAGCCTCTCAGCATCCCACATCGGGACCCATGAAACCAGCCAGACCTATGATGTCCATCAGGCCTTACTGGGGTAGTGGGAGGCATCCCGGTTTAAGAAAATTGCAGTGATTAGAGAAATCAGATTAAAAAATTATGTTTCAACCCAATTTGGATTTTTCAAAATATTGAAATTCTGCATAAAGCAGAAATCCCACATTTCTAGAAGCTATGTTATTATAACTAGAGTGATTTATTGAATAACTCAGGAAATCAAATTACACATAATAACTTTTATATCAAGAATATCAGTGTTTCATAAAACTGAGCTCTCCTATCTTAAGAAGAGATCTAATTTTGATGTAAATACTTTAAGTGATAAATAATCTGTTTCTTTATAATTTGTCCCATTGCTTAACTAACAAACCTGTTGCAAATCTACACTGTATCTCTCATATTAATTTATAAACTTCAATTGTCAGCTATTGGGAGATTGATGCATCTTTCTCTGCTTGGTTAAAAGCTCTCTGATACATACACTCCTCTTTATACCCTAACTGTAAAACTTTTAAAACCTCTCATTATTCAACTGCAAGAATCCTTGCATTTCTCCTCAGAAATCAAAACCAAAACACATGAAAAAAAAAGACCAAAATGGGGAAAAAAAATCAGTGCATAAGGAGCTGGTCTCTGTTTTGTGTCAAGGAGAATGAACCAAAAAAAAAAAAATTTTTTTAAATTATAATTAATTTGGAGTATAATTCTTAAATATCAAATATTTGCTTCTTCAACGATGGGAATAGATCTCAGCTGGCTCTCTGACACTCTTGCAGAGGTAAGATGGGGATGAGTGGTCTGGCACCTGGAGACTTTCTCTGAAGCTCCAATGTGCTTCTTGCGATCTCTTTATAGATGTCTGTTAACTAAGGAGTTCAAGTATGACCACAATAGAAAGCAACCTGATTCCCAGGTGAATAAACAGATGGCTTTTTCATTCTGTTTTTCTTTGGGAAACCTGACTGTTAAATTAAAGATGGAAAAATCTTTTGTAAGTAATGCCAAAACTACAATGTTAAACACAAAATTTAGAAACTCTGGAACCAGAAAGCTCTCAAGTTCCTCCAGTGGCCAGACTGGCCTTGCTTTGCATGTGCATTTCTGGTTTCATTTATTTTTTATTGTTTTTAATCAAACAAGTACCTTAAGCTACTGCTTTTAAAAATTGCCAAGTATTTACATAACACTATATTTGCAAATGAGGCCAAGTTAATGATACTAATATTTACTGACCCACAACAACATATTTTGTTCCGTAACTTTAAAGGAAAACACGAATGACCTTGTGAGAACCTTAACTGCATCACTTCCTGACTTTGCTTTTTTATAAATCCCACACTACATTAAAAGCTTTTTCTGTTTCACAGACATGCACTTGTGCACACATGTGTGCATGCACACTCATACTTATTTACAATTTTGATTGCATGAAACTGTTTATCAACATTGTGTGAATAATGCCAGGAAAAGGTACTCTTCAAAAAATCAATATGTTGAAAGTGCTGTTTTAGGGTTGCAGTAGTTGTTGGTTGTGTTTCTGAGTTATTCCTATTGACCTGAGTTCAAAAACAAGGTATTGATTTATAAAGTACCTTCAGTAAATAAATGCACATTCCTTCTGCTAACCCTAATAACCTGTAGCACGCAGAGCAGGGTTTCGGCTCAGCTCGGGAAAGCGCTGTGCAGTGTGTCAAGAGTTTTCCAAAAGCTGGCAGAGTTTTTTGGCAAAAAGGGTAACGGAGATAACGTTATGAAAGCAATGTGATTGACGGCTGTGAGCAGAAATTAAAAGAGTGGGGAGGAAACGAGAGGGTGATGACTCTTTTTTAAAGGAAGTCCTGAAAATTATTAGATTCAGGTTTGTTGTGTATTTGCAAGTGACATACAGACTTGGCTAGTTTTATCTGATGGTGTGCACAGAGATTTGTCTCCACTTGTGAACAGTTAGGATGTATTTTTAACTTTCATGATAAATGCATCCTTCTCTGCTTGAAGGATGAAGTCTGTACTAATTTGTAGATATGGGTTTTAATTAAAAAACCAAACCATCCAGTAGGTTTTAGAATAATGCTGCTACATCTAAATTGGCAACAGTTTACAGGCATGGTCACCTGAAGGAGCAAATGGTACCCTGCAGCTTGACCACACCGCTACAAAACCCGGCACTGTGACCTGTCTGTCAGCATTACCACAGTGAACTGCATGCAGCTAGCGACTGCTGCTACAGCACAAGCACCTGGGCATTAAATCCGTGCATCTAGGGACTTGCATTAGGCTTTTAAAGTCCGCTACAGCTGCTCTCTCTCTAATTTGGAAGTATGTCTGTCACCAACACGTGCTGTTTTATCATGTACCAAGCTTTAGAGAGAAAAATATCCCATATTTTCTCTTTACCTTACAATGTCACATGAAACCAGTCTTACGGGAAATGAGACAAATAGAAATGTTAACAAAAAAAATCTGAAGAAAAAGCACATGTAAAAAATATTCACGCGAGGTGACCATGCCTGCCTTGATAGTCTGTGATATTTATTGTTCACAGAGTCAAAATAAAAATCTAGCTCACTCAGAATGAGAATCTGGCTATATTGTGATTATAAATTTCTACTACACTTGTACTTGTGTGATGAAATGCCTTTGCTCCTCAAAAGTTTTCAGTTTGGGTACCATCTCACTCGAGCATCCCAGGGGACTGCCAGCAGCAGACTGCAGGGAAAACAGACCGAAACTGGCAAATCTGAGAGGGGACCTGGAAAAGCAGTCTTTATCCAATGTATTCTGATTTAAAATAAAATATTTCTGCTGTCACTGTTTTCCAAATCAAGCATTTATCCTGAGAAGGTCTTTTTTTTCTAACAGTAAGACCAAATACAAGGTGGGATGCCTCCGCAAGACCAAGCTTCCATTGCCAGCAAAGTGACAATGTGACAACCATAAAGAAGATGGTTATTAAAATAAGAGAAACAGAATTATCAACAAAGGTCTGCTCTCATGCTGTTTCAAAGGACAGTTTCTATTTAGCTCTTCCATAGCATCTTTCATCTTATTTCCCACTGCAGACTTAAAGGAACTAGACAGTTCAACGAGGCAGCAGTAAGAACACAGCCAAATGCTTTGCTCCGGCACTCCTGCCTTGCTGTTCCTTAGAAATCAAGTTGTTTAGAAGGTACAAAAATTCATCTGAATTTTAATACATTCAGAAACATTATAATGCCCATATATTGTCCTCATTTTTTTGCTATGGACTGATCTTGTCAACAACCAATGGTCTTTTTATTGCCAGACTTTATCTCTCGGTAGCATGATGCGCACCCATACCCGGTGCACAGTCCCGAACCGGGGACAAACAGTGCAGCGTTTTTTCATGAGATTTGTCAGCCAGGAAACACTTTGTGGGAACGTGTTAGTTTAAGCCCATCTTGTGAGGAGTCCCAGCAGGTTTTCGACAGACACCTGCCTACGCCCTCCACCCGCGCACACCCTCTGTACAGCCCTGCGACGCCTCGGCAGCTCCCACCCGAAACTCAGGATCCCGCCGGCACGTCGTGCTCCCTATTCGGTGCTCCTGTATGGTGGCAGTCCACTAACACCGACTTTGTCGACTGGGTCTCATCCTTTCCTAAAGCCATCAGACAACTACTAAGATGAAAGAAGATGTCTGTGTTAGCAAGCACATCTCGGCAAGATGTCCTACACCCTGTATAAACAATAAATATTTCAGGTATTGATATTGTTTATGAAAATCTATCAATTTAGCTCATTATGAAGGGAAAAACAAATGCATCCAAAATTAATGAAATTTTTCAGACAATAAAATTTGTAGACGTACTGCATGTTCAATTTAATAGTTTATGAATTTGAAGTGGCCAATCTATCCCTATTTTTATTATTGTAAACCATTTGGACGACAAATGTTACATATATTTCCATAATACTGTTACAACTTAAGTTCATTTCATAGTTTTATTTAATACTCCTCAACCTCTGTATTTCAAAATTTATGCTGTTGCTATAAAGGTCATATACGAACAAGTATAAGTCCTCTAAGATCTGTTATTCGGAAACACTAAGCTGATGTTAGTTTAATTGATTCTGCGGAAGCAGCGATGCTTGCAACTCCTGAGAATAAGGGCTTTTCACAAACTGGCAAACTTTCCAGTGGGTAAAATAAATATTCTTATATCCTTATGTTAAAGGGTATATGAACAGCATGCAGTTATATCAACGCACCTCTTTCTTTAATGATGCAGTTTAGTTTAAATACTGTGTCCTAAAGGTGCAAGTGATCACGCTTTGCGGAGCACAAGCCACAAACAAAAGCCAGTAACGCTTCCAAGCAGTTGACTTTCTTGGGCGCAAGCTGCATTTAGTGCAGGGCTCACAGTAAAGCCCAAAGATTGCAATAGCTCGGACGGTTACAGGAGCCCGGGGTGACCCAAGCTGCACCATCAAGCAGCCAAGCGAGCCTGTCTACCAACGCAGGTTCCCTGGGGATCCCCATCAGCCTCTCCCCCATTCCCAGGCCATGCACTGCACGCACTGACATGGTCCTGCAGAGCATCGGACATACCTGCTATGGGATCTCTGAGCTTTGCATCTGCACTTTCCAGGACAGATGTAATAAACCAAATTTATTGGCCCTTTTCCCCAACAGGATTATAGAAAGATAAACAAAGAAATTTTGTTCTTCAAGGAAAGGCCCCTTGAACTTATGTATGTGACTGGGAGATTTAAGACCACTTTTCCCCGAGTAAGTCTCAGAGTAAAACTCTTCTCGTTGCATTTCTGCAGAGCTCTGGAGAAGATAGAACAGTTCATTTTTGAGGATCGTTTCGCTTCAAGACAGCAAACATTTAGCTGCAGGACTGTGTGAACTGGGGTGCTGATGTCTCCCTGTACGAGGAGGCAATTCAGAGCCTGGCCAGAAACACGGGCTTAGAAAGCTCAGTCGATGCTGCAGATTAAGGACATGAAACTAATTACGCAAGACTCACAAAGTGTTATAGAACAAATCATAATCAAATCAGGGCCGATGACAGCAGATACACGACGGGAGGAAGACCAACAGCTTGTCAGAAACCTTCTGAATGCCCCACACCTTCCTCCCATCCCCGGCCCCATTTCCCCATGTGCTTGCTCTGCAGGACAGGTTTCTGCTCCCCACCTCCTGGCCAGGCAGATGAGAACCCAAATTCCACAGCTGCACCGCAGGCAAGCCTTAAACTGGAACCAGATGGGCAGCCGGCGGACAGCTGTGAGCAGCGCCGTCCCAGCCAGGGCCCAGCACCGCCAGCCATCGCTCCAGCACCCGGGGGGGCTCTCCTCCACGTAGCGCAGCCGTGCCGGGGACGGGGACTGAGACTGGGACTGCCGCTGTTACCGCCATAACAGCTGTGACCAGACCGAGGTCTCCCCAGCACCGCACCCCTACCCCTGAGCGACGGTGCTAAAACCTGTGCCCCCCCGCATGCTCCCTCCACATGCTCCCTCTGCATGCTCTCGGCCCGAGAGCTGCCCCACGGGAAGAAGAAAACAGAGCACTGTTTTCCCTGGTAGGTTTTCTATGAGTTTTGCTGATAATAACATTATGGTTTTCCCTGTGCTGGCAGTCGGATGAGAGGAGCCTGCAGCCTTCGGAGGGATCAATCCGATCGATCCCAGAGGCTCCATGTCATTTCCAGGGGATTTGCTAAAGAAGCTACTTATGTCCCTTTTTCATTTTCACCAACTCATTACCAGCTGCTGCGGCTCCCTGCATCTCAGCAGCACCTGCAGGAATGAAACCGTCCGCTCCCGTCTGCCTGATCCTGATTTAGATACCTTTTCCACAATTAAATGCCACCGATCAGAGCTGAAGGCTAAAGGTGGGTGACACCAGCGCGTGAGGTTCATTACCCACCTCTCCCCTCCGCGCAGGCACACACACACACTCTTTTTTCTTTTTTTTTTTTTAAAGGGCAGCCCAGCACCAGACTAAGCAACTGATCCCCTGGCTTAACTTTTAAATTAAGACCATTGTAAATTTGGGAACTTGAGAAGAGATGGAGAGGACACCCATAATCCTTTGCAAATGTCAAGTGGCTCTCGATATTGGTTACTTTTCAAAGGTAGCTAGGCTACAGCGTGCTGCAGTAATGAAAAAGCCCTGCCAGGCCCACTCCATAGGGCTTCAGTCAATATACATAATATTATTGGGCTTTGAAAGGATTAAAGATTGTTTCTTTTGCTTCCTTGTAATATGGTGATCTCTTGTGCTTAAAACTCTGAATGTGCCTTCTCCTTCTGGGGAGGATGCCAGAGACTGTGGCATGCCCCATCGCTGCTCCCTCTAGCGCGCCGGAGCCTGTCCCAGCTGTACCCGTCACCCTCGGCACGCCGCCCCCCTCGGCACGCCGCCCCAAACGGCCGCCAGAGCTTCCCCAGGATTTACTTGGTCCATTCAGCCATTACTGCTGACAAAGGCATTTCACCGTTCTTCCACGCTGAGAGTGGAAGGGGAATCGAGAATTTTTAAAAATAAAAGTTAAACAACACTGAAAATCTCCAATTATCAACAAGACCCAAGGGTGGACTGGAAAATGTTGAAATATTTGGAAAAATACCATTTTTCACTACACACTACTCAAAAAAGTTCATAGATCTGTGTTTTGACTGCAAGAACTCAGTTCCTCACAAACACCCATTAAGTATGAGAAATCTTATTAGCACTTATTTGAATCTCCCAGGGCTACTCTGAGCTGTCACGGCAGCTTTGTCAGAGGAGGCAGTGCAGGATGAGACCCCAAAGCAACGTGACTCCTAACGTTAGACCTCCTTTTTGAGTTCGGTGTTTCTGAAAGCATCATCTCCCACAAAAGGCACACGCACGCCTTGATTTAACGGACCTCAGACAGAGGACCTTGCAGCTGAATTATCTTCAAAACCGTATATTTTATCTTTTCAAATTTGCATTTTCTTGTTCTGATATTAAATGCATATTATTTCATTGAATATGGTGATTTTTTCTTCTCAACAACCTTGTATATATTATTATGGCAGGATTCCCTCTGACTCTCCTTTTTACGAAGCCAAATGTGAAAACTGTTGGCAAGCCTCTGCTCTCGCTTTTATTCAAGAGAAATGGAGAACCTGAGATTCCCTGTAGGAGAGAGCAGGGTTCGGCATCCTGGACGTCTGCAGAGCCTGGTGCCCCCTGCGCTCCCTCTGGTCTGGAGTGAAGCTCCCATGACTTAATGGCAAAGACGGAGGTTTCCAACACTTGAGCTGGTGCATTTTATTAGGTGTGGACTGATCCCTCGCCACTGAATCTTTACTGAAGTCATTAATCTATAACTAGTTTTCTGAAAAAAAGTAGTTGAAAATATTACTGTTTATCCCCTTACTATTCTTATGATACTACAATCTTCAACAAATGAGGTGGAGACCAGAATCTGCAAACCCAAGCAGGTGAAGAAGCAATATTTTAAGCTCAGACCATTAAAACACAGCCGGGACAAAGTATGATTTACTTCGGAAGCACTAACGAGAAGACGTGCAGCACGGCACCACTGTAACGCAAGGCAACACAGACGTCCCGGCACAGTAAAATGCACAGCAAGGTCTTACGCTCACTGTTTCTGACTGTGCTTATCCCAGCGGGACTCCATGGGCACTTCCACACTGAAAATTACCCGGATGAGTAACTGCCCATTTCAGCAGAAGACAGGAAAAAGGGGAAGTGGAACCAAAGGAAATGTTAGAAGTTTTTACACAGTATATTAAAAACCTGTATCTTGTGAAAAATTTTAACTGAAACCCTAACGAAAGTGCTTCGCAGGTTTCAAGCCATTAATCCTAACTAAGGCTTCCCTGCTTTAAGGGCTGATCCAATGTCCATTGAATTCAAAGAAAAACCACGTAGCTACACCAGTGAATAAACCCTTTGATTTCAGATTTATTTAAAAAAGAAAAATGTTCTATATTAAAACAGCAATAAATAATATGGAGCATTTACAGACTAGATTACATGTTATTTCAGGTGCTCAAAATAGTTTTTCTGAGCTCAGGTGGGATAACCAGATGAGTGACTTCCCACTGAAGTCCCGCTGCCGGGGCGCAATGCTGCCCTGACGCACCGAGGCTGAGCTCTGGCTAGCTCCGTCACAGCCAATTTAGTTTGTTTTGCAGGTTTTGGATGAGTCCTGAGTTAGCTGACACTCTGGCTGCTTGTTTACAGAAATGTAATATATTTAAGAATGATTTTGATAATTCTGCTGTGTCAACAGAATTAAAGTAATGCTCACAAAAATTTGCTTTATTATAATACAAATTCCTTTTAGAAGTTCTGGGTAAAAGAATTAGTAAGATATGAGGATCCAAACCCCAAGACAGCCTGAGTTCTTAAGCATTTACCTTAACTTTCCAGGGCAACACGTATCCAAAATGGAATAACTGAAAGGTTCCAAATGTCTCTGGTTTGTCTCATGCTTGTGGGGATGGGCACAAAGACAGCGATGACAGACCAGTTTAGCAGCTGATATCCTTTATGAGATACCTCGAGATACCATAAACTTTCCTAACATCTTGTAAGTATTTTATAAATGTCACAAAAATCCCACTCAGACTTCAAAGGGTCTGTAAAACTCTACTGTACGGCTCTACTGCAGAAATCTGCAGGTGAGGAATCACACGTGAAATGAGGGGAGAAAGACGAAAGAGAACCAAGGGAGCAGAATGAGACCAATCCAGAGACTGGAGACATGGACATTACACTGAGATAATAGGGAAAAAAGGCAATAAGGACCGAAAAGGTGTCTATATAATGACCAGGAGATCTTTTCTCAAATAAACTCTCTTTACAGGTATCTCACTGTCACTTTCTTCTTCTGTGACCACAGAAATCTCAGGCTTGCATCGCGCTTCTTGTCTGGCAACTTAGAGAAACAAGACCTAACCCTGCATCGCCTGCAGGTATTATACCAACCTCTATCGGCAACCAGTTCTTAAGAGTGTTTTTAAAGACTACAGCACAAACAGCCCAAACCCATTAAAACAAGTGAATTAAAAAAAATAAAATCAAAAGATTTTAGACTGACGGGGTGGTAAATTAAATACCTAACAATTGTTCATGTATCACTTTGGGGATTTTCTTTTCCTTTTAATGGTAATTTTGATTTGAATTTTCAGGCCAACAGTTGTATTTCCTGAGAAATCTATACCATTCTCCTAGCAGTTTCCTTTAAATAACTGATGTATCTTCACAATCTAAATTCCGATTTAAAAGATTTGTCTGTAAGAAAATCCCAATCTCAATAAAACGTAATGCAGCTGAAGCTCTTCAAGCCAGGCTGATGGCAATAAAGAAGCAGTGAGTTTCTATTAGCTAGAATAAGTTAACAGATTCCTAGTAATCCTTTGTATTACCACTAAACACCGGAATACAGATGCCACATTGTAAGTGAAGATGGATTTTTAATTTCTGGAAAAGTAAGATCCCATGCGCACCTTGTGCTGGGAAGGCAATGAAGGAGGGAGTGGCGTGTGTTAGACCTTCGCCAATAAAAGGTTTCACATTGCAGAGGTCCGTGGGATGCTGCAGAATGGTAAAGTCATTCATCACATGTATTTAAAGTTGAATTTGCCAATATTTTATGGTATTGGATTTTATTTCTATTAACATTTTATGCTGAAATTACAGAATGATTCGTGAGTACTGAATTTTTGATTGCTTTTATACTTGCTGGGACACTATTAACGTTGATTTACGTTAATAGCACTGTAAGAAGATATTAACAATGAAATTTCCAAAAGCACTTAGCATCCCATAATTGGAGTTAAATGACAAAAAAAATGAGGGGATTATAAAGTATAGAGAGAGACAGAATTTTTGACAATACTCCCTCTAAACTGTATTTTTCCGGAAGAATTTGTGCAGAACAATTTTATAAAAGAATAAAGTTACCCATCAAGAAAGAGAACACTTTGTGTACTGACTAAGCAATGTGACGGCAAATTGAGATGTAGGTCAAGCACCGTCTCCCTCAGGCGCTGGTGACAAACCGAGGATCTCAGGGGAACGTACGGATTTTACATCTTCATACCAGATGGGTGTCGACAACTGCAAGTCTGTAGAGCACTTTTCTGGACTGAAATCCAGGAAACAGCAGTAGGAAGCTGATACAGGAATGACATTAAACAGGATAGAAATAAGCCAAGTTTTGTCTTTTGAGGCTGAGAGAATGAAGTTTCTCAAGAGAATGATATAAAATCCAACAACAGGTGAAGTACACAGAGATGTGGGACAGGGAGCAGCAGAAGTGAGGTGTGCTTGTCTCTGATCCAACACTTGCATTTGCCTGTTCTCCTTGCACGGCAGCCGTGCCACGAATTACACCTGTTATAGGCTGCATGTGGATGGAGATCTATACCAAGCTACACCACTACCAGCTCTAGCCCAGAAAAATTACTGTGCAGCAATCTGAATGAGCCGTTCCCTAGGAAAAATAAATTAAAAAGCTTTAGGTTTTCAGGTTTTTTTTACCAGAAGGGTTGACAAGCACTGGAACAGGCTGCCCATGGAAGTGGTTGAGTCACCATCCCTGGAGGTATTTAAAAGATGTGTAGATGTGGTGCTCAGGGACATGGTTTAGTGGTGGACTTGGCAGTGCTAGGTTAACGGTTGGACTTGATGATCTTAAAGGGCTTTTCCAACCTAAACGATTCTATGGTTCTATGATTCTAAATAAGTTATTTCCCACTTGATACTCCATGCATGAAGGCAGAGACAAAACCTCACAGCACCCATCTACCATCAACACCTTGGCCCCTTCTGACTTATCGATTCTTGGTAGTCACTGGACAGCATGATGTTCTACCGATGGAAGTCCTCAGCAAGTTTAAGAATTAGCTCTAGATGACTAAGGTACCAGAAGGAGTAGAAACAGGATGAATGTTTTCAATTTCACTGCATAAAATCTCTCTTCAAGTTGAGCAGTTTCTATGCTTCGTTTCAATCATCACATGCATATCTCAGGACATTCAGTAAACTCATCCTGAAAAATAATACAATGGCTTGGTAAAAGCTGCTATCTGACCCAACGGGGTTGTCTTTACATTCTTATGCTAGGGCTGTGCAGAAGACTTCATCCTTGGTTGGGGCTGGGCTGCCCGCATGACAGCCAAGGAGGTGCTGCAGAAAGCGTCTCACTCGATGGAAGATGCAAGAGGTGAAACTAGCCCAAACAGAGAATTCTCATTTCACAGAACACTTACGACTTCCTTTGATCTCAACTCAGGCTAAAACAAATTTAATTTTTTTTTTTAACAGAATTTCCACAAATTCTACTTTGATATCACTCATATATTGTTTTTAAACCTTCTCTTTCCATTAAAAAAGCATCAAAGTGCTTTTTGTTAAAAAGTGCTGCAATACACTTCACTGTTTTCAACATATGCAGTTAAATTGCTCATTTAGTCAGTCCAAGAACATATAGGGCAATGTGACAAATTATATGATAACTTGGAACAAAAAAGTAAACTTGAAACAAAAATCTTAAAATAGACAATGTAAAGAAACAAAACATAACACTTGATTTGCTTCAAGTAGATCTGGAAAAAATGCAAAAAGTGTTTGTATAGATGTGTTTTATCAGTTTTGTTTAAATGACATTTTTGTGAGGGGAAGAAGAAAGAAGATATGCCAAAACATTTTCAGCCATTTTTAATCAAGAAAATAACTATGAAAATACTACGCTGGAAGAAGGTAATTTTGTCATTTTACTCTGACCAGGAAGGAAAACCATGCCAGAGTTTTGTTAAAAAGAAATCGTACCAGCGTAATTTTATGGTCCACTAAAATGTGGAAGAAAGTCATATTAGAAGTCCAATTACACAGTAATGAACAAAAAGTCTTGACTGTACTTAGGAAAATAAACACGTAGCAATAGCAATCTTACCAAAGTGATGACACATCGGGTGTGTTATTCAAAAATGACAACAGCCAAGGAAATCTGAAATAGGACCAAACCCAGCTCTGTTTGAGATCTACAGACTTACTGATTTTAAGGTCAGAGGGAATGCTGGGATCTCAGTGTTCAGTGATTTCACCCCCAAATTTAGATATGAAGCCGCTGTTGCAGCTTTTTTAAAAATATAAAATAATATATAAAGAAAAGCATAAATCTTAATGTAAAGACTCCAGCTGCATAGGAATCTGTGAGATCGCCTAGTGAATTGGCTAATTACCCCATCTCTTACCAACACACAACTTCTCTTCAGTCTGTATTTGTCTAGCTGCAGGTTACAGCCATCGGCACGTGGAGATGTCAGCTGGGGAACAAGTTCTTTTGTCTGACCGCAAACACTAAATATACTGGTCAGTAAATGCAAGATTTGTTATTATACAAAAGTAAAAAGAATTTTTGTTTTGAAAGATTAGACAATATTTCCTTTCAATGGAAGAACAACTGTTTCATAGGCAGAGATGTATTTTGGCTACAGCTACCTTCACCTAGTTAAAAACAAACAAACAAAACCCCAAACCTCTTTTA
>NW_008824870.1:89443-105302 GCF_000699105.1 Pygoscelis adeliae
AACTATATTTGCTTACACAGAAGATCTGTCAGCAGACCAGAGTAAATAGATCAAATGGAGCTGACATGCTACTAAATTTAATATGCATCCTCATGTCTCTAAAATTCCTATCTACCCATGCATTTAAAAGGTAGTTTTGTGGGCTTCTTAAGTAATTATATTTCAATAACAGGCAAGAGTATAAACACATGGAAACTTAACAACAAAAACACTGATAAATAAAAACTGATTGATGGATAACTTAGATGAATTGTTAAATTGGCATACGATTGGAAAAAACCAACAGATCAAACACTTGTGTAGTGTCCCAGCTCAGCAGACTGTGATAGATACATATCCAAATTAACAGCTAGATGCGTACCCAAATTAACAGCTAAGCAGACATAACAAATGGGTAAGTGCTTAGATAGTTGGCCAAGTAGTTGATATACAAATGCACAGCCAGGTGCTGGTGAAATGAATGGATAGGTACCAGGGTGTAAAGGAGAAATACAGAGCTACAGAACCAGGTGTATGAGGACAAAAATTGTCCCTCATTCCATCACTTTCCTGGATGTTCTCCCACAGCCCGTTTCCAACCTGCGCTCTCACTGTTGCAGAAGTAACATCTCCAGTGGGGCTGACACTACAGCCTGAGGGGACCAACACCGAGAATACTGCCCCACGAGAGCAGAGCTGATACTAGGGCACCAGAAAATGACTATTTCTAGAGCAGAAGTATCAGAAAAAGGTGGATTGTACGTGGAGGAGCTTCTGGGAACAGTAGAGAGGAGGTGGCCGTGTCCCTGACAGCAAGCACTGATCTCTGTGACGCCAAATCCTCCTGACGGTCCAGTGCCTCGCTGGCCTCTAGAAGCTATGCCACCGGCTAGCGCCTGCAACATCTCAAGTGGAAAAATGTAATTTTGTTAAGGCTCTTCTAGCTTCACTTTCAGTATCTGCACTGCAGCAGAGCATACAAAGAAAGGTTATGAAGAATTTCTCATTACGGCCATGGGCGCAGGATTCATAACATTCCCTGGCCAACCTCCATTTGCTTCCCTCTGTTAATAAAGCACACGCTCAGTCCACCTGCCTCCCCGGCCCCTCGCCGCGCCGCCCACAGGTGCCCCAGCCCTGGGCCACCCAGTGCATCACACCCTCATCCTTCACGGACGGGAAACTCCTTCTGCTTTGCCTTCTCTAAATTCTTATTTCATGGGCACCTTCGTTTGCACACCTCCTCTTGGAGGCCCAGAACTGTAATTAATCCATGTCACAGGAAAGATGTAGTGTCGGTAGAATTTATGACTGGCTCTGAGCCGCCGTGATGAGCAGGGGCACCTCAGCCCCTTGTGATATAAATGCCTCTGCTAATTGGATTGCGGGAGCTAATCAGAAGCTGGAGAGAGAATGAGCGCGCTCAGCCTCCCCGCTGCTGGCGCGGGCTGATAAAGCCGGCAAGCTGCGCTCAGGGAGGAGGTGCAGGAATCCCATCCCCATGCAGAGCCTCGCCCGAGATGGCTATCGCAGGGTGCCCACAGCTGCAGCGGGGCGGGGTGGCCGCGCAGGCAGAGGAAGGGAGGACCGCAGTCGGCCGAGGAAGGTTTCACTTCCAACCGCGGGCAGATGTGCGCAGCGGTGCACGGAGCAGGTGTGCGCACATACGCGGGTGTGCGCAGGTGGCCCGCGAGAGGTGGGAGGCTGGTGAAAAGCCCGCATGGTCCTGGCAGGCTGTCTCCAGCCAGAACCCGTCAGAAAAGCTGTGAGCATCCCGACCGGTCGCTCTGGCAGGCAGCACCACAGGCTGGTGGACACCCCTGGGACAGGGTATGTTGGTGGCACCGCAACAGCCGCCTGGCTTCCCTGGTGTAGCAGACACCCCCATGGCCCCTCAGCAGTCCTTAGGGTCTGCATTGCTGACCTCGAGCATTAGAAAGGGGGCTGAATACTCAATGATCCCAATACCGTGTCTCTTGATACCTTTGGTACGTGCCTTTCCTCCCCAGAAAGACAGAAAACCAGAGGGATGAAGGTGGAAGAAACATGACAAGGACATTCCTGCAGTAGGTAGGGTTGGCTACACCAGGAGCAAACTGGGCGAGTGTCACCTGCTAGGTGCTCCACACACCACATGGGCCGTCAGATGGATGGCAGGCGGGCAGGAGATGGCTCCCCAGGATGGGGTCAGGCTGCCCTTGAGATGGATCCAACCACAACCTTTAGAGCAGCTTCAAGCTCCGTTATCATCCCCACCTTCTGGCCAGGGTGGACCCGCTCATGGGGAAACGGGAAGAGCCCTGGCCAGAGAGGTCTGACCTCACTCTGCACCTGCATGTGCACAAACCGGGCATGCGCAGGTCCCTGCTGGAGAACGTTTGTTTTTTTTTTACAGTCTAAGGCTCTTCCACATTCAAACAGCTTTTAGTCTTCTCCAAGCCCTTCGTATTGCCCTTTATTTTCCTCTCTGCCTCCCTTTCTTGCAAATACACGGATTTGAAAGTAAATCCTGAAAATGATGACTAAAAACAGTAATCCCTCCTTACAGAAATACTTTTCCACCTTCTTAAATCTTTTTGGAGGCGCAAGGGAAAATAACCCTTGTATTTATGCAAATTTAAAAGTGGCGTGTGATGATGGAAACAAAACAGTGCTGGACTGCAGCCAAGGCATGGCACCGACGGGGCCTCTCAGCTGCTCGCCTCCCAATTCTTCGGGGGAAGCAGCTGTAGAGAAATGAAAATACAGAAGCCCCCACGCACACCCGCCGCCGCCCGCACACGCATTCCAGCACCCGTCACCTCGGAGGCGGCAGGACGCGGGCTCTGGCCAGGCGCTGCCTGCAGCCGCTGCCCGAAGCACCCTGTCGTCCCCCACAAGCCTCCCTGTCCCGCTGTTCCCGATTCCCCTTTCAGGAATTTACAAACATTTTCCGCAGATCAATATCTGTATTGATTATTCATTGTGAGCAAGTCGTGTGTCTTTGGTGATCCAACCTGGCAGAGTGAGCAGCCAAAGGCTGCTGCAGTTACGGGGGGAAAAAAAAAAGAAAAAAAAATCCACAGAAGGCGAGAGGGACCCAGATCTTGCTGGGTTTGCCACTGGCAGCAACGGAGATGGATGGAGAGGAAGAAAGAAAATGGGAACGGCATGAAAAAGAATGAAGAGATGAGGGAGCTGAGGAGAGAAAGCGAGAGCAGGAAAAACAAAGTCACCGCTGGAGAACTGGTGCCGGGGCACGCCGGCAGCCTGGAGAGATTCCCAGCCTCGCGCTCGCCGTTCTGCACACAGATGCGATGGACTTATTGCTCCGGGAGCGAAAAGTGACTCACGGTTTTGGTATCTGCTACGTAAGAGCTTTGGGGGGATTCCTTGGCTGGCTGACAGAAAGGGAAGAAAGCAGCAGCAGTGAGGTAAAACGCGATCCCTTCCTCCTGCCTTCCTGGGAATACGCGTCGCCCGGGCTGGCTGGAGCAGCTTGCTGCTCGCTTATGATATGCAAAAGGAGAATAATTAAAAGCGCCAGCATCACTTGCAAAGTGAGTAAACACAAAGCCTTTCAAAACATGCTCTTCAGCTAATGAGAAGCTGTAATTTCTTATACTTAAAGGCAAAAAAGACACTGATGAGACTCAGTGGAGTGTGTGTGCATGCGCGCCTGCGTGTGTGTGCATGTGTTTGTAGATATGAGAGAATCAGTTAATTGTTGATGATGTTTAGAAAAGGGATTATGAGAAAAGACACTGAAATGATGACAGGGAACATCTTGGATCAGAGCCAAAGAAATAAAATAATCAAGGACAATCAAGCCTGCAGCTCCAGAGAAAGCGCCGACTGTTCTGCCGGGGACTTGGAAGGAATTTCCCCGCGCTGCCGAGCTGCAGCTGGAATACGTGCTTGGCACCAGGAGGGAGAACTGCAAGGAGCAGTTTGCTTGGAGCATGAAACAACAGAAGAGAGAACTATGGAGCTGTGCTATAATTCAGAGGTTAAACAGCTTTGTCTGCTTATGTGTCAGATGGAGACTCATTTTTGCCCACATCTGACCTGCTTTCTGAAAATGCAACTTCTGAAATCCTCTGAATGCAAGCAGAAGCTGACAATTCTCCATACGCCTCTCCAGAACTGCTGTGACGTTATGAAAACAAAGAAAAGGGAGCTGGAAGAATTAAGTTCTCCTGTGACTGCAGGACCTGATGGACCTGACCATGGGAACTGGCTCTGGAATCGATTTCTTCCTTAATTCTGGAAATTGGAACCCACTTACTCCAGGTGGGGGGTTGCAGCTCACTGCCTCCAAGCACACAGGAAAGGTGACAGTCATCGGGAATACCAGGAGCAAGCTTTCCTTCCCACCTGGGCATCTGACTGCTGTCCTGAACGAATGGATTTTAATAAATGTTGGCTTTCTCTTGGGCTGAAGTTGGGTGGGGAGAGAGGATAGAGGGAAATTTAAACCATCTTGTGACTGTTATGTTGTAAGTGAGCTACAAAAATGCCATCTCTTTGTTTTGGATGTTAAACTCCGTCTTACTTCATTGTTGCTGAATTTTGGCACGTTACACTCTGGGCTTCTCCAGCAGCAGAAACACATGGTCTGTTAAAGTGGGAATCTTTGGGGACGCGGAGGCAGAGAAACGAGCCAATCATACATGGCTTTTCCACATTTCATGTTTTTCAGCATTTGCAGAAAGCTTTTCGGATGGTATGTATGTGTGCGTGCACCAGGGAGGGCGGGAGGGGGAGAGGGGGAGCGCAAGAGGGGGAGCGAGCGAGCGCATGGCAGGAGCAGGCACAATGTTGGGGTATGTCTGTCATGGATGCAGCGCGCGGTCCGTGCTGCCAGGCAGACACCCCTTCCCCTGTGCTGGGGCTCTGCTGAGCCTGCTCAGACCTGAGCTGAATGTTAAATGCAGAGGACTAGATTAGCATACTAACCAAGTCGTGTCAACCCCCGGCAATCAGCAAATGGCCATCTCCTCGCTACAGCCAGTGTGGCAGAGCCTGCCAGATGCTTAACCGTGTCCTTTGTCAGATCGCTTTTTATGTTTGTATTTAGCTTTTGTTTTCCAATCAGACCCTAGAAATTCATTAACAAGAACGAAAGGCAGAGATGCAAAAACCTATAATGAAAACAAATGATCTATTTAAATGGTGCTCAGGCTGAAAGGAGGAGTCTCACAGCGCTGGGACCAGAAGAGAAGAAAATCCTGCAGCCTGGAAAATGCCTGGACACATGCATGTCCTTTCCCGTGCCAAGGCTCCAAGGAGACAGCTGCTAGAAAGCCGGTGGTCTGTGTAAGGATGTTGTAGTGTTGTCTTTACAGAGCCTCAAAGAAATGCCAGCAACCGGCCAAAAAGAGAAGTCTTCGTTGTTCCCGCTCTGGGTGCTGTAATTACTACTACTGCTACTAGATGGGCTTTAATTAGGAAAGAAGTTTCAGTGCCTGTAAACATAAACTTTTAAAATCATTTGAGTTCATTCACATCGTTCCTCCCATTCTGAAACAGCAGCAGTGGTCCTGCAGCTGAACAGCGAGGGCAGCCCCTGAAGAGAGAGGGCACGCTTCAGTGTGTGCTGCAGGTGACACCGGGGACGAGGCGCTGCCTCCATGCCCGGGAGCTTCAGCGCGCAGCCCAGCCAGCAGCAGGGACGCGAGAGCTGGTACGGCAGGCTGTTCGGGTGTCTTCATCTCCTGTTTTACTTCTTAAATTATCTCACAAATGTTAACGTCGCCTAAACTGTCATATGGTTGTGGAGAATAAAAAGATTTAATCCAAGCATGGCCTTTTTATCAGGATCTATCAAATAAGGGAAAATTTGACATAATATGTATTGTATGATTTTTGCTTTTAAATGGTATGTGTGGGCTTTAAATATCAGAGGCATAGCTTACATATTTGTCAACAGGATTTTTGTGCAAATATGAATGTGGAGAGGAAGAGTGTGTGAGCAGGCCCAAAGCTCCCCGTGTAGTTTGAGTGTGCAAGTCTGTGAGGTCAAAAACAGGGACAGAGCCTGTCTGCACAGCCCAGCGACACTCTCCCTTGCTGCTCGCATGTCAGTGCGGAGCCTGAATACAGCACAGCTGAAAATGTGCCACTGTCACAGGAATTTTCTGAGCTCTGAGAGTCTGTGTAATTTATACTTTGGGGAAGCAGGAACGTTAGCAGGGGAAAAGGAAAATGTGTTTCAGCCCCCTCTGTCATTTTGTCCTCTGCTCTTACTGCAGGCTGGGTGATAGGGGCAAAGGCTCTTTGGCTCTGTGTGTGTCTAGTGAGGTATCTCCACTAATTCCAGCTGATTTACACCAGCTAAGAACCTATAGCTTAAATGTTTTAAAGATAGACAAAGATTTTATCTGTGGAAGAAATTGGAAGGAAATTTCTCATGCATTTCAACACCTGCCATATGTCCAGATCTTCCAGTAAGGAAAACAGCAACCGAATCAGCCAATGTTTAAGGAATCTTCTCTAATTTACACATGGTAAGGACATGCTGGATAATCATACTCATTATAGTTTAATCTACCTTCACAATTAAATAAACAAACTGAAACCATTAAGAATCTTCAAAATTTATCCTAGACTTTAACCAGTCCTCATCATCAAACTTCTAATTGTAAACCAAACTTTTAATTGTAAACACTGCAAATAGTGGTGAAATGTTTGCTGCTTGCTAGGGATTCCTACTGACCACTGCTGGACTATTTATGATGTGGAACCAGAGAGTTTTGCAGCCACTGAAATAAAATCATATTTTCACAGTAGCTTCTGAAAGAGCCTTGTGCCAGTTAAAAAAAAAAAAAAAGTATTTTGGGAAATCACAGGAGAACTGTCTATCATATATGCCAGCATATCACCCAGGTGATGAGCTACAAATACTTTCCCACTCTTCTTTCAGTGTTGAAATAAAATAAAGTTACTAAAAATACGTTATATTCTTATGCCAGAAGATCAAGACATACTTAAATTGAAGAACAACGTGGAAAAATATTAGCAAATAGAAAGGCTATGGCTTTGGGGGAGAATCCCTTATTTGGGATGTTCATCAGTAATTAAGGACGTTTCTCACCTGCTCAATGATCAGAACAAACTTTAGGCAGTACCTGCCAACCCCAGAAACAAACAATGATTTTCCAGCCTTTTCCTTGCTGTCAGTAAAACCTGCAATTCAGAGCATGTGCTCCACTGCCTGACTGCAAAATAAACCTGTCTCCCTCAAGGAGAAAGCTGCAGTGCAAATGTTATTTGCCCTCTGATATGGAAGCATGAAGTTCTCTGATGTGGCAGTTACCACGGCCACAAACCAAACCAGCCTGGCAGAGGCGAATCCGGCTCCCCACCACCCCCTGTCCTCCCGCCGGACGGGGGGATGCTGTGTGCCCTGCGATTTTCGCTGGGTGCGTCCACAACAAGTGCCGTAAGTGCAGCAGGGCTGATGCCACGGCAGCAATACAGAGGATTTAGGGTGCAGAAGCTGATAAGAACTTCAGCGGGCAGATGTAGTGCCCTGGAAAACAAAAATATTCCTATCAAGCTTTTCCTCTGCCCAGGAATCTTTGAAGTCAGGCTGTGCTGCTCCTTGTTTGTTCCAGCGGAAGGTGTTAAAAAGAAAATCTCGGTGACATGACAGGATGTGACTCGCTAGCTTCAGAAAACAAGTTCTGGGTGTTATTAACAAATGCCCCCTTGTACTGTGAAATAGCGTTGGTCTTCACTTTCTCCACTTTCTTCGCACTTACTGAAGAGCAATTAGCCAATAAACAGGTAATTATAATAATATCCTATAATAAAACCTATGACAACTATAGCAGCAATATGAACAATGGCATTTTCCTCACCAGGCTAGGTTGAAATCAAAGCCTTCAGTTTAATAACCAAGTCTATTTTAGATCCAAAGGGGAAACCGAGACTAGCATGCAGAAGAGAGTTCCTTTTTACCAGGGGAGGTAACGGAGCCGTATTCTACTGACACTGCTTGCTCTTCACAGAACTAAAATTCTTGATTTTCCTTCCTGCAGCTGGTTAAGGGTTTGGGCCTCTTCTTGAGGCAAGTGAGCCTCACAGTATCTTGCCCTTCGGTGAAATAAAATTATACCTGCTTGTACCAGCTGTACCATTTTTTAAAGTTACAGTTCTGCTAAACAAAAGCCAGTTTTCACATGGACATTTAGAAGTACTTTTTTCTTCTTAAGGCTTTCTCCTTGCCAAACTTTAGTCTAACTATAGTCAGTGCTTATGTAGCTCAGAAATATTTCTAAGTAACAGAAATTTGTACTACTGCGTTGTTATCCTGAAATACAGCACAGTTTTGCTTAAACTGAAAACTCATTTCAGGAGGAAAATCACAGCTTGAAAATGAAAGTTTCTAACAATTAAGAGAAAGATAAAAACAGTGGATACAGTGAAAACGGACATGTACCCTGGATTCTAGCAGCTATACAATTTCTACACATTTGTCATACAAATACATTAAATACAACAATATTGTGATTATCAGTAAAAACAGGGGCACAGTTACCTGCTTGCTTAGCGCTATTTGTGCATACCAATGTACTACAAACTAAACAGGCTTCTATCTTATTTCCACTTGCAGTGAAGTATTTCCCTACTAATCCCATACGGCTTGCTTTTCGCCGTGTGTACTTGTCTCTTCAATAGAATTAAACCTGCAGTTTAAATTAACTAAGATGCTCAAGCCAACCATCCACAAAGTTATCTAGTACGTTCACTGGCCATCTTTATTCTGTTTCACCCATATACCAATTTTCGTTTTGTTAGGTTTTGTTTCACTTTCTCACAGTCCATTCTTCCCACTCTACGGCCAATCTGATGAAGTTGTGAGGTCGGTGGATTCCCTCGGCATACTACTACTTTTTCTGCCACAGCCATTAATGAAAACAGTAAACAGATTGGTCCCAAAATGGATTCCATTTGTAGATGCTGGATGTTTTTAAAGAATACTTACAATTTACAATACAACAAAAATCAGTCAAGACATAATAGCGCGAAAAAGGCACAATCAACCGCACGTGTTATCTCTCAAAAATGTTTCAAAATTTCTCCATTTAAAACTCCTTTATCGTTCCTTCTCTTCCACCTCTCTTACCTTCTGCCTGCTTTTCTGTTCTTTCTCTGTTCCATCCATCTTTCCCTCTCATTCTCAGATCAAAGTCAAGAATACTAGTTCAAGCTCAGGGAAGGTGGGAGTTCAGTGTTAATATTCCTCACCCAAATCTTTGGATTCAGTTTACAACACCTGAAGAACACTATGCACCCCGCACACAAAGGATTCCAAGGCCTGAAAAGTTTCATGACTAAATGGGAAAAAGTAGATGCTTTACTCAGGATCCTCTGAGATATTAAGAGCACAAAGAGAATGAATGTCTTTGTCCATCACAGAATTTCCCAAGGTTTCCATTTAATTTATAAGTCTGATGATTCTCAAGAAATTGAAGTGCGCACTTATGTTGTAAACAAAAAACTTCAGATAAAAACATATGAAGAAAGCAAGAGAGAAAGCTTCTTTGAAGGATAAAAAAAACCTCCAAAAAGTAAATACAGGAAAAAATCCAACTCCAAACTTACACTTCTCAGTTTTTCATCTAGATAGAGGATACTGATGAGTATTTTTTGAAGCCTACCATTAATCTTTCTATTGCTATTGATATTACACAAGGTTAGTTTGATATTATGGACTATCCCAGATATTATGAATGACTTTATAATGACTCAAGATACACAGATATATTAAAACTAGGTACTTCACAGTGACTCAGTGAATTCTAGTTACACAAAAAATAATTCTGAATGAAATTACTACATTTGGACAATAGGTACTTTTTCAGTGCCAAATCTAATGGTGGAGACACTAGTAGGAAGAGAAGGGATATTTTTTTCCTGTGTTCAGGAAGATGTTTTTTCTGCCAGCACATCATTTACCATAGTTTTGGGAATCTGAATCGCTAAGAATTGAAACAGACTGTCTGAATGTGATTTTCTTTCAACAATTCACATCACATGCAAAACGAAATGGATCAGGAGTCTCATTATTTTCTCATCTTTCCTTATGCCTGTTTGACTATGACAGAAATTCAAGGGACAGTTTTCCTGCTAAGAAGATTAAGCCAAAGACACTAATCATTTGGCCTGTTCTTTAATGACAGAAACTAACAGTTAGGGCCAACATAAATAATTAAATAACAGAGCCCTGATGGTTCCTCACCAGCCCACGTAGAACTATAGTCTGGCAAGGTATCAGCTTGAAAACATCCAGCAAAAAAAAAATATCTATGGATGGTCTTGTTCAAAATTCATCTTACTGCATTGAAAATAAGATCAGCAAACATTACTGACCAGCAAGTCAGGTGCTAAGAAATGCTTCATGCAGATGGCATTTATAAAAAAACCATAGAGCCATCAGAAGAAAGAGCAAGCAAACACTGCTGCTCACCAGAATGACAGAGGATAAATGACACAAAGAACTCCAAAAACTCTGCCTGAGAACAGCATGGTTGTATTACATGTTAATCACATCTCTTTTAATCTATGTTATTTACATTACACATCCCAGGAGGGCTACCAACACAAAAATCACTTCTACAAGGCTTAAGAAAATTAGGTCATAGAAGATCTCCCTACCTCAGTATGGAAATGTGGAGATGATGTCAGAAGATTCAGCGCCAACGAGTGGAGTAGGGGAGACAATTCCTATTCAGACTGGAAAAAGTTGGTACAAACTCTCCAGATCAATGCCTGCAAATGAAAGAATATGAAGTATATAAGGAATCCTGAAGAGTTTGGAATAATGCACCAAAAGAACCAGAAGTTTGTTTATAGCATGGAGTTGTTAATATTTTTTATCTGTGTTCAGCTCCAATTCAGTCAACATTCCCAACCGTTCTACCGCTCCTGCAACTGAAAGCTGACCTGTAGCATCTTTATATGATAGGTACATGTTGCGTTCCAGACAGCTCCACTTTCCAGCTTCCTGGCTTAATATAGAAAAGACTGTATCAGCTACATTTAGGTGGCCTTGCCAATGGAAAACCTACAAGTTTATCTGTACCATGGACTCTGACTCGTCCCTCAGCAAAGATAGAAGTTCTGTAGTCTTATTTTTCTGTTTTAACCACTGCAGCTCAGTACTGTTGCTCATGTAACAAACAGGGGAGTAGATGGATAAGGAAGGAAAACAAACACAATGAAGAGTTAGGAGAAACAGCTGGATTCATGAGAAGCCTTCTGCTTCCCAAAGAAAAGCGTCACTTTCAGCACACAGCTGGGCATCCAGATGGATGACTGAACAGGAGGTGTGATGCAACCGATGTCAGGAGGTCTCCAGGATGGGAACTCTTCCATTCCGACGGTCGTTCTTGTTGCAGACCCACCTCTGCAGCTGTCGTGCATTTACAAATAGAATTACAGAAGCCTAGTGAAATACTGTTTGCCTCTCCCCAATTTGTTACTCCTCTGTCTACCTTCTTCTACACTTGAACTCATTTTACCATTTTCTTTCTTGGTAAGAGTCTTGTATATCAGCCTCAGCCTTGGATGGCACCTGACAAGGAGAAAAAGCACGCAGAACTCTAGCATGGGCTTGAGAGAGAAATCCTGGCCAGCTGATGGTTATATCAGCTGAGACTGCAACCTGCCAGTCTGCAAATCCCGGTCACGGGCAGAGCTGGGACACGAACGTGCGTGAGACACAACAGGTGAAAGGCTAAAGTGGCACGGATTCAAAGCTTGGTTTAAACATAAACAACAGAAAAAGGAAGCTATTTGAAATAAAAAAGATACTTTCAGAAAAATGGAAGCTGTTTCCAAACAATGAAAATAAGAAAGGACATAAATCTAGCAAGCTAAATGCAAAACCATGATAAGGTAAGCCAAAACAGGTCCCGAAGAACAATTGTTAGAGTTATGAGAGCTAATAAAAACTTTTCAAACACAAAAGCAGGAAACCTGTCAGTCACCTAGTGCAGCTGATGGATGATCAAGGCGTAAAGGGAGGAATTAAGAAAGATAAGGACACAGCAGCAAAATTAAATTAATTCTTTGCGCTGCTTTTCGCTATGGAGGAGGTCAGGAAGGTTCATACACCAGAGCAACAAATCACCAGAGGCAGACAGTACTCCCTCAAGAGTTTTAAAAGAGTTCATATATGAAATTGCTGAACTTTCTTTCTTCCTTTGTATCAGAGGATCGGAAGGTGACAAACCTTTAAAACAGGCTTTAGGAGCGACTGTGGGAATTACAGACCAGAAAGTCACATTTCCAGAACAGGCAAAATGGTAGAAAACTGTCGGACTGATCTGAATTAGCAGAGATGAGTAAACACGGTGCCTTGGGGATGAGTCTCAAAGCCAAGAGAAGAATGTATACGTATAGATCTGAGTTTTCTGATGGAGGAAACAGCCCCACTAATACGGGAGATTTGGGCTGATATAGTGGAATCAGATTTTCTAAAAGCTTTTCTAGAACATCCCTCACTAAAGGTTCTTAAGGAAACTAAACTGTCATGGAGTAAGGAGGATTAATCTTCCTGCGAATTCTCGATAAAAAGATAGGGAAAAAAAGGGTGCAAACACAACATTAGCAAGGGAGGGGAGCAGAAATTCTGCACTGCTTCAGCATACTCATAAATAACCTGGAAAGAGGAGATAGTGAATTGACACACAGATAATGAAGTTAACACACAGAGTTTCTCAGGAAAGTCAAGTTTAAAACTAACTGAGAAGAGTTCCTGAAAAACCTCATGGAGTTCAGTGACTGAGAGATAAAATGCAAGTGCACGTCCCTGGTTGAAGAAGATCCTGGTTTTAACCAGGCATTTTAAATCTGCCTTCTTTTAAAGGCAGGTATTTGCTTGCTTCAGTAAATGGGTTGGCTTGAGGAACAACTTGATACTGGTGTCATTCGGACTAGTGGGAGAGGAAAGGTTAAGTCCTAAGTCTGCTTTTTTTTTTTTTTTCCTTTTTTGCACATAGAATAGCATCCCCCAACCTTGGGGAATCCTTAGAGGAAGAGCAGAGGAACAGAAAGCTGAAGCTTCTCATTTTGGCCGTATAACAGTATTAGTTACTTGGACTTTGGCAGATATTTTGAGGATAGATTCCCCCAGTCTCTGCAGTGGTACTGGAGATGAGATAACAGTATTGCTGCTACCAGGTTAGTTACAGGACAATACATGATTCCACCCTCTGACAGATTAGATGAAAGAAGAAAGCTCTGCCATGGATGGGAGAAATCCCCCCTGGTTTTGGGAGAACGGGGAGCAAACACCTCCCACCTTGGGGAATTGTCCTCCAAATCCGATTGCGAAGTGGAGGAAATCCCTTTTGCCATTCTGGGCTGGACTCGGGTGGGAAAGGGTTGCTGAAGTTGCTCTCCCCCTGCCCAGGAGCACGCCTGTGAATGGCATCGTGCTCTGAGGCTGGAGTGGCTTTTTTCCCTGCTCCCTCCTCCTCCTGGTGCCACCCCAGCGGGCAGAGGCCGTGGCCCCTGGCTCTGCAGTGCAGGGCGAGGGGCAGGTAGAGGCTGCGCCTCCTCCAGCACCGAGGCTCTGTGGAGATGCACATGAGGCTGAACTTCTGGGGCAACTGGCTGTGGCACCTTCTTGTGCCCCACGAGCGGCCCCCGCTTGCCTCCCTCAGCCGGTGGGATGGTGGGGAGGGGGGCAGAAGGAGAGAAACAGCCACAAAATTATCTATTTCCAGAAAGGGGGCTCTGGTGGCAATGCGGCTTGTCCCTCTGCCTGGCCTCATCCGTTCCTCTCCCGGTGCTCAGGATTGATACGGGAATCCCTTTTGCCTGGCTGCAACTGACAGGGAGCTTTCTCCCTCGGCAGCTGCCTTGATTTTACAGCAGCTGAGTTACTGTATGGCAAATAAAGAGCATCTGACAATGCCTACACTAAATGAAACTGGAGACCTTCTTGCCAGCACAGAAACAAAGCACGTGGCGAAGAGCTGGGGCGCGGCGGCGAGGGGGAGCAGCAGGCGGTTGCCCAGACGCCTGCCCACCGAGGGCAGCAATGCGGGCAGCACCCTTCCCTGCCTTTGTGCGGGGCTGTCGGGCAGCGCTGCGGGGCACTGCTCTGAAAGGCGCGTGCACTTGTTTTGTCCTGCTGCATGCCCACATACTGAGGCTGCTTGTTTTCATCTGATCACAATTAGCACCGTGCTAAATTTCTCGTGCCCTGCACTAATTCAGGAGGATGGGCATGTCACACCCTGCCAAGAATTACAGCCGGCCGCCGCCGAGACAGGGGCATGCCTACCCTTTCATTAAGCTTTTGTTTCAAAAAGGAGGGCTCGAGGACTCTCCTTTTTTGTCAGAAATACCCGTGGAAGCACTGGAGGGTGCAGAGGCCATGCGGTTTGGCCTAAAGGATGGGGGGGTGCGTGTGTGTGAATGTGCAGCAAGGCAAGGGATTGGTGCCGCACTCCCTGATCCGTCATGGCCAACTGGCAAATTTAGAAAAATCAGCTACCTCCAACACGCTGAAAATCCAGAGCTGCATCAGTGCTGCAAAGCTTGTGCAGTGTGCTGTGCACGTGCTGCAGGAACAGAGCCGGGAGCACATCCCCTCCCGCCCCGTACCGCAAACGAGCCGCAGAGTTACGAGCCAGGACAAGGCACGCAACTGAAAATTGCACCCACTGTCCCGCCCCACTTCGTGTCTCTGGATGGCTATGATTAAACCAAATATTCTCAGGGCAGGGCTATGCCCAGGTTGCACTTGGCTGACCACATGCAATGTCATTCTGAAAACCTATAGTGAAAATGGAGAAAAAATAATTGGTTCCATTGATACCCTGCATCTGATGGACTCTGCTATCCAGCAGCCACTCCTGTACACAGGCAGCTCCCAGTGGAGCCATCTCCTCCCCATGCAAAGGAGCAGCCGCTGGACGGAGGGAGGGTCCTCCAGCAACCTGCTCGGGCCCTGTGCCCAGGTGCTGCAGGGGCTGCGCGTCCCCCTGCAGACCCAGCCATGCTGGGTGAGGAAAACACGCCGCCTTCTTGTCTTCAGTTGTCATTTGAACATCGCTCCTCGTATGAGCTGGGGATGCCATGATGAAGGCCAAAACATCCACAAATTCTGTCCGTTAAGCCGGTGATGCTCCTAACATTTTTGGGTGGCGATTCCCACGTGCCTGGTGACGGCCAGCATCTGACACAGGCTCAGCAGTTTGGCTTTTGAAGGACACTTAGCTCTCCTAAAACTGGCCTGTCTGCAGTATCCAACGCCATTGTAGCCTGTATGTATAGGCTATTGTAAAACCTCAGTAATTCACGCTGATTATGTGAAGGATGTTGTGAATTACTGAATTTGTCAGGTTAGCAGTATGAGAGCAAACTGTTCAAAAAGACAGAATAATGCTTCACAAAATGCAATTTAACTTATTTTCTTAATTGTAGGTTGATTCCTATTTATGCTAATTCATAACAAATTATAAACTGTATTATGTAATTGGCAAAATGACAATAATACTTTAGTAATCCTAGAGGGGTTTTTGTTTTGTTTTGTTTTTTACACTCCATCGCTTCCGTAGGTAGGCATACACATGGCTGGACCCGTGTCCCCATGTAACCGACACACAGACATAGAAATGCCATCGATTTCAGAGCACAGCCTCACTCCACGCAGCAAATGAAGTCATTTTATCGAGTGCTGGGATTGCTTTGTGAGGAACTGTGGAAGGGACACGGATCCTCCGTGTAAAGGCTGAGGCACACCAGGACGCGGCCAGGTACGAGTACGCTGCTCCGCTTGCTGGAGTCCTCCCACAACGGCTGTCTCTGATCAGGGGGGACTCCTCTGGGTCGCATCCTGCTCTGCTTCCTCACAATACTCGGGTGGCTTGGAAGA
>NW_008824870.1:105319-131587 GCF_000699105.1 Pygoscelis adeliae
GAAAGAGACACCATCGGCACCTCAGGGAGGAAAACTACCAGTACAGCATTGCAGCAGGACATCTAATTACTAAGTTTTAAAATCCTGGTTTTTATCCCTTAGTGTGCATAGTTAATGGGGCCTGAGCTAGAGAGAGCGGGCTGGGTGTGCATTTGACTTCCAGAACTGGGCATTTGATCTGTAATTGTTCTTCAATGGTTGTATCTTTTTCCGTGTTATTGCTTTACATGGCTAGGTTTTGTACAATATTGAAAATCAATAAAAATGCATGAAAAAATGTTTTCCCACCCCCCTTAAAAGTTAAATGATCTTGTTAGGATTCTGGCACTGCTATTTTAAATCAGTTAGCCTATGTTTTCCTTCCCGTGCTCTAGGACAGCTGCGGGTTATCTGCACAAGCCCCGGCTGCAAGAGCCAGCACTGTGGTTTGGTTGAGGATGACCAGCAGATACTGCCAGAAGAGCCCGTGTCCCCAGTCCGACAAAGCACTTGGCTGCCTGCTTCAAGCCACTGCTACTTTGAGCAAGTCCAAGGTGATATTACCTGTATTGCCACAAACGCTTTGGCTTACAACGAGGAACGCAGACCAAGGAGGGAAAGTGGCTTTCCCTCAGTTATGCAGGAGGCCCATGGCAGGAGGAGCCGGTGCTCCTTGCCAGTACAATGCATCTCACGGTGCCCTGATGTCCTTCTGCACAGCTTGTCAGTAGTGGAGAAAGCAAGCGTGCTCACAAACTTACAAAGTGTCACCAACATTGCTTCTTTTTTTGTTTCCTTACTTATACAACAAATCCAAGTACAATAAAGGTGGGAAAAAAAACCACAACAACCTATTTACTCTCAACTCCAGATTAGGATTGGGATATAGATGCTACATGAGGTAATGAGCATGATGAGATGAGAACAGGGGAGCTACTTAAAGAGATGAAGGGATTCACTGCAGTGTAATTGAAAGGACTGATAGCCTCATTGTGGCCATTAATAGCTAAAGGAAAAGGAGCCCAATCTGCTGCAGCATTAAGCAGCGAAACCTGCCAGAGGTGACAGTGTCCAGAGAATGGTACAACTGGACAAAAGGCAGGAAACTCACAGTTACACGCAACACCCCAGCACTGGGTCACACTGACCCTGGTGAGCCTTTGTACAACCTCATCACATTTGGACGCAGATATAAAATGACTGCTTAGTTCTGGTTTGATGACTGATTATAAAAACCGGAGCCTGAAAGAAGTGTTTCATATTAAATGGAAACACTTATATTCCTGAAACAAAACTAAAAAATATTTTTGGTTTGATAAGAATATTTTGTCTGATGCAAGCAAAATCTTTAATTTCAGACTGTGGGTTTTTTTTAAAAAAAGTTCAGTTTCAAAAGAAAACCTTTTTAAACAAAACCGAGACAACATTTTCATTTTTCTCATTTTCCTAAAATATCTTCACTTTTATTTAACCTTCTGCCAATTTAATGTAGCTTTGCAAACTTTTTAAAACTCTTTTTTCTGAAAATAAACGATTTCCATGTATGTCCTGGGTCACTGCGTGAGACTTTGTACCCACAGTTACACAGGGAGGGATGATCTGCTTTCCATGCACATTTTGTGGAGAACTTTCCCTTCATGTTAAGTTGTGGTAATAGAAGTATAACTGGCATTTTATTTACAAATACGATGCATATCCAAATTCACAATACGCATGTGAGGAAAAACTAAACCTTAGCCTACACAACGCACACACACACGGCATTGTACCCCGCTCAATGGGATTTCGAAGGTGGGGGACTGCCCTGCCAGCCCCTCGGTGGCCACACACGTCTCACACGGGGGACTCCCTTCCCTCCAACCACTGCCTGGAGAGAGCGTTCCACAGATGGGTATTACATCACCGCGGATTTATAACGCTGCACACATTTTGCCAAAGCCCCGTCTGGTATAAACACGCACACGTCTCTTAAAGATAACATCATTTTGTCACGTTAGCCTGCTGATAGATCTGGCTCCACAGTTTGGAATTCTTCAGGAATTAAAGACTTACATAAACATATCATTTAACTTTATTACAGTATAATAATGATTTTTAAATAACTTTGTAATATGTTCTATAATCTCTTTTTAAAGTGCATATTATTGTACTGTCACAGTTTCATTCACCCTGCAACAGTCCAGTCAAAGCAACAGATATGAAGGTAAACACAACTGAGAAGGTACAGAGTGCTAAGTGGCCCCTCTCCCAGGTTTATAACTTGCTTTTCCAAACTGCCAGCTGCTCTGTAGACAAGCCATACTAATTGTGGGACAATTTGTGTATTCTTAAACTAAAATATTTTCCAGTTAAACCAATGCATAAATTATTTATTCATTTGTATTTGCATTTAAATAGTTGAAAAATGTCCAGATTAACTACTTTGAAAATTGTTCCAAAATTTCCCCCTAGGCTGTGACCTTGTGGCCAAGTTTAATCTCAAAGCAAATTGAAAGAAGGGTTTATAACTAAAACATCAAATGGCTCTGAATGTGCTCTGCTGCAGAGAATCGACTTACTCTTTTGCAAACTCAGCTAAGCGTTTGGTTTGAGGCCTAAAGCTTGGATTTCAAACATGGGTTTTCCACCAAGTTACCCCAATCTAGTGTTGGCAACTCAAGACTTTGTTGGAGAGGTTTTGTCTCATGCTACTTGGTGGCTTCCTTAAAGCTCCTGCTTGCGGACTCACCTAATAACGTAAGAAGCTCAGCCATCAGTCTAAAAAAAACATTTCTTATGCTCACGGCTGTGGTGAAAAGCATTAAGTGTTAGTAACCAGAATACAAATGAAAATACAAACTACATTAATTTTAATAATCTACACATAATTGTGTCAAATCTGAGATTTAGGAGGCTCAACTCATGGCCATGACAGTATTATTAACCTAGCACATACCTATAACCATTTCTGCACCCAAAGCCAGAGTGCGGCACCTCAAGACACCAGGCTGATGCCCCAGCCTGACCACTGAACTCAAAAGTCAAACATCGTTTGTAACAGTTTCTACGGTAAGTTTAACTGCATGGAAATGGCTCTTCCTTTTTCCTTTGTCATAAATCTGGTTTCTGCACATGTCCTGAAGATTAATTCATTACACTTTCCCTTGCAAGGAAAACTGCTGAGAGGGAAGGGAGGAAGCGCAGGCACCACTCTAAGATCTCAGCCAGCAGTAAAATGTCAGGAACCAGCAAGGAAGGTGGTTTCCTGACAACGTGTGTCCTGATACCAGCCTTCCCAACACGCTCCCATGATGAGGGGCAGCTCCTGTGCTCACGACTATGTTCCTTTCAGGAATAGAATGAAGAAAACAGATATAAAAGAGTACAGAAGAGGACAAAAGTCAGAAGACTTCAGCTGTCAAACCTTCAGTGGAATAGACACATAACTAAAGAAGTAGCTGAGAGGTTTGTTTTATTTAATATTTATTGAAAATTAATAGCAAAATTCAGTCTGCCTGACTACATCAAGCGAGCGGGATGTACTTGGGTTTGGGGTCCCTAATATAGCAACCAACTTGACAACTTACCTACGAGCGTCCGCTCTTTGAGTGGCTCTTGAAGTCTGCAGACTTTCAAGATGGGGAATATCTCAGGATCTTGGCCCCGCGCTAGTTTGAACTCTTGAGAACAGGTTCATGGCATGCTATGAAAAATCTCACATGTCCTTGCTGGACCTCTGGGCAGAGATGTTAACCTGGCAAGCCCTGAGTGCGTGTCTGGCTGTGCAGACTCCTTGTGTCTGCCTGTGTCACACCAATTCAGGTGGTGGGTTCGGCACAGGAGAAGGAGCTGTTGCTGCTGGGGGCTGTGCTGTCACTGCGCTGGAGTACACGAACCACCTCGCATTGCACATTACAATAGATCAGTAAATGTGTTGCTGAAACAGGGGTGAAAAGGAGCTGTCATGCTGTGCACAGTATAATTGCTATTTCTTTTATATGATTATGAGAGTGTGTGATTCTTTAATAAAACCTTAGAGAAAACATCCCAAGTCCTCCCCCTCCCCAAATACTCACATGTCAATTTATATAAAACAAAACCAATTGACTAACAAATGCAAAAATATTAAAACAGAGATCTAAAAAGCACATTAAGCATTTCAGCTACCTGTAAATAAGTATCAGTTTAAAAATTAAAGATAGAAAAAAATATTAAATGCCAATCAAGAATACACGAACTGAGTGGTAATTTCTCTGGCACAGAAGGTTGGCAGGAAGAAAGCAAGCAGAAGTACTGGACAATCCCAATGGTTGGCACTCAGGGACAGCATTAAAAGACTATCAAAGCCTCCATTGCTACTTTAGCTCCTTCTCATTGCGAGGTCTCTGGGTTAGAGCCTTCTGCAAACTGAAATCTCCGTTCCAATCTCTCCTCCCGGCTTAGGGGCAGCGCATGCTCGAAACACAGAAAATAAAAAGATTTTGTCAGGGAATGACTCAGAGTTGGGACAGAGGGTGGGGTGGCAGAGGGAAGCAACACTGCAATAAAAAGACCTTAAACTCCTCCCAGAGAAAGCCTGCAGCACATGCATATCTTAAGATAAGGTTACCTCACCTTGCCCCTCACTCATTCCTAGAGCAGCGCTAAACTAACACCGGCTGCCTGCCTCACTGTTTCTCCTTCTTTCCCTTGGAAGTCAGTTATTGCTCTCATTTTAATATTCTCCACTTCTTGTGTTTTTTCCACCCATGACTTCAGCTCTCCACACAGCCACGTGAATTGGCTGACAGACTGTCTATGTCCTTACATCAACAACAGCAGCAGGGGTATCGCGGTACAAAAGCAGGCACCAAGAGCCAAGATTATGTCTTCGGTATCTCGCAGGCTCATGCAGTGCGTATATATCTTCTGTAAATAACCCTCAGTTTTCACATGGATTATTTAGACTTTCTGATGAAACCGCAGAAATGTCAATGCGGCGCCTGAGCACCCAATCAGGCAGCGGCTCCCTGACCCCTGCCCTCCTCCTCTCCAGCATGACTGCTATTATCTTCAAGGGGAAAAACCCTCCTTGTCTCTCATTATACCTTTTTTTATGATCTAGGATTCTGTTAATAATGACTCCATGTTACATAAAACAGATACATTAATGTCACCAAGTCCCAAAAGTACTGAATCAAGCTGACTCCTTCAGAAAGGAAGAAAGTAATAGATATAAGCAAGGGAAAGCCTTAATAAGAGCGCAGATCCTAAGGACGGGAAGAGCTCCACCAGATCGCTTTCGCCTTCCTATTTGAAATGGGGTATTTAAAGGGCCATGTGGCTAGAGAAGATCAGACTTGTGGCAAGATGACCATGAACACACCGTCAAAGGGAGCAAATCAAACGTGATTTTAGGTGGTGCTGCAAAGGCGTGCTCAGCCTGTTACACTTGCGTGCTCCGGAAAATGAGATGGAGAGGCTAGGCAGCCCAGCAACCTGGCACTCACCTTTCATCTCCGGAATAAAAGTGCTGGCTTAGACCAACAGCTCTGGAGAAATAAGTTGCCCGGACTCTGTTTAGAGGAAAAAGTAGCCAACCCTTTGACCTATGCATATGGCTGAGACTATTTTTATTCCTCTACAGCTGGAGCAGACATTACAATTAAAAGCAACACCCAGTGATTGTTAGTGCTAGACAAATATTAAAATAGAACAAAATCTCTAATCAGAGGTATGAAGAGATTTAGTGGCAAAACTATTAACATCTGAAGGCTTGCCAGGGTAGTCTGGCCAAGCCATCTGCTACAGAATATAATGCAGAAGAGTGCTGTGATCAGAAACATTGGCGGTGCTCACACAGATATATGGTACACATCTGGGTGTCAAAAACCCTGTGAATTATGTCCAGGGAACATGGAAACAGATTACTAAATTTATAAGTAGTCGCAAGTAGTTTAAGGAAAGAAAAATGACATGAAAAACTAAGCCATGTTTGCTGAATCGTGTTTGGCCAGGCATCGAGGTTTTTTTCCACCAGCTGTAGACATAGCAGATATTTTGATTCCCACCTTGATGTATTTGGGAAAGGGTAAAATCTTAAGGCCAAGATGAGGCATATAAACGTCTTTTATAGAGTGACACCCACTAACACGTAAGGCTGAATTTGGCCTGGTGAAAATGTGAGGAGAAAATGAGGGGCCCTATGGAGCACCGGCTTGGGGCTCCAGAAAGGTGAAATCAGGACAGCAAAATAACATTAGCCACGATGAGTGCAATTTCCAGAACAACTCAGGAGTTACCTCATGTACATATATAACAAATGGGGAAAAATCTAAAGTAACAGTAAAGGTCCGAGCCACAGACTCTTGTTTCCTTCTTTCACCTGGCCCGTTGAGCCTGGAGACCACAGCATGCTGCTCTTTTTGGAGAAAAGGAAGAAGTTCCCTTACACGACCCAACATACATAATGGGTGAGCTGATAAGTGAGTAAAGCCAATAACACACAAAACATGAGACCATTGAGTAAGAGAGAGGGAAAAAAAGAAAATGAGAAAGTAGAAGGTTAATCCTTAGGAAGCCTTCTTCAGGCTCCATCAATACATCAACTCTTACTGCTCTGTACTGTAACAGAAAACACCTCTCACAACAGACAGATCTTGTGGAACAGCCCCGTAGCAGTGCTCAAGTGCCATTTAGACTCATCTGTACAAACAAATTCAAATTCAACTCCCCTGACAGAGATCCTCCAGAGCATTAGATCTATTAAATTTGTATTTTGCAATTACTTCAGTTTACTTTGCTTCTTTTCCAGGTTTTATGCTAAATTACATGGATGGAGGATCAAGCTTTACTTAAAAGATCTTTTCTTTTGGGTTGTGTCACTGTTAGAACAAATTTTAAATCATGTCATACAATGATCATCATTTTGATTGATAAGTTCACTGTAGACCAGCCTCTGCATGCTTAATAGAGCAAAATCTGACTTAATCTACTAATTTCTAATTTAACATAAATAAAGTACATGACACATTAGCCATTTTTCTTAATTCACTACTTTCTTACAGTAGCAAAGAGGTTTGTGTTTATGCTGTATACCGTAATACAGCAGCTCCACCAATTCCTTCCATTTCTTTGGGTGAAAAAGTTAACATCTCCATGTCTCTGTTCCTAATTAATAAAATGGACATACCAATTTTGATCTCAGAAGCGGTAGGAGGATTAACTTGTGAACAACCAAAAGTATAATATAAGTGCTAGGTGCAATTATTTTAAGTGCTAAGTATCTCAGGTAAGACAGCAATGAGACTGCAATTCTGGTTTTTTTCATTATTACATAGACAATACTAGCCCTCAAAGTATGCCAGGCATTTTCCAGATCAGAAGAAAATGTGATCCCTACTCTCAGAGTGCCTAATCTAAAAAGTCAAAGATGAAAAGAGGGAAAGGAACTCGGGATACAAAGGAATCTATGTAGTGACAGGTCCCAGCTTGTTATTTTAATTAAAAATATGCTAAATCCTTCTTTTTGCCTCTTTCAGCCCTCTCATCCAGGCTCTAAGCTTCAATTCCAGTGTCTGCATAACCTTCCCTAATCATCCAGTGTTCCCTCCACATAAACGAGCTCTTCAGAGCCAGGGTCAGTATGGGAAGGGGGTACATGGTGGACTGCAACAGTGGGCAGGACGACAGACCCTGAAGACTGGAAATCCGACTGATCCAGTCCAAAAGTGTTTCCAGAGAGCCACACATGTCCTACCAACAGGGGCCCTTGAATTCAGAGGCTTCTCGTGACTTAAAACAACAAACAGGGTAAATTGAAGAAAAAGCCCACAACACTGGGACCCCCTTCACCTGCATGTGCGTACGTGTATAGCTTGAGAAATGCATCGGCTGCATGAAACACAGTTGCCTCTGAGAGAGGACCCTGGCATGTCCTCAGATGGACCATCAAATCCTCTGAGCCAAATACATAAAAATGCTACTTTATCAATGATTAGAGAGTGAGCTGGCAGTGTTGTGCTACTTTAAATCTTCCAAGAGTTTTTATCAGAGGTTAGAGATCCCACCCACCCCCTTCCCGATGCCTTCTAGTCCTTCCCATTGGCTTGCTCCCAAACCTGAGGCAAACGTCTCCTGGCGCAGTTGACTGCGCTCCACTCCCCGACTGCCCCCGGAGCCCAATGGATATTCCTTCAGATGTCTAACAAGCGTTGAACACAACTGAGGTTTAGAGAGAGACAGAAATCAATACCGCAGCTTCCACCAGTCACGCTGAGGGATTAGCCGTCCCAAGGAAAAGCACAGACAGTTGAATAGGAGAATCATGACTCTGAATAACGCAAGAGGTTTATGAAGCTGGAAAGCAGCCTCCGGCCTTGATAACCTCCAGCTGGCCTGGAAGAAAAGCAGGCAGTGGAAACATGCACTCGTAGCATCATCCCCTTCTACATCAGCGGGGGCAGAAGCTGGCCTCAGCGCATCAGCTGTGGCACACTGGGGAAGCACTGCGAGGCAGCAGGCAGGGGACCACCCAGGTCCACGCTGTCATGCTGAGCGCTGCGCAGCCATCAGTGTTTTCCAGACCTCCGTTGCAGCTGGGTGACGTATCTCGGCTCTGGAGCTTGAAAGGGAGCAACCCCAACAGCAACAAATGCCAGGAAAGGCAGGTGGCGTGGGTGAGATGCAAAGGCAAGGAGCTGAATCCTTTAACTGCGAACCAGGTTCGTCACAGTGTGAAAGGAGAGGGAGAAGACATGGAAAACTGTTTGGCTAGTACCATCACCAAAGGAGGCCCCACAAATCTCTGATAATGAGATATACGGGATCCTGTGTCACTGCCAACAAGTACTCTGTCTTAAGAAATCCGAATCCTCTTTGACCTGGGAACGCTGCAAGAAGCATCTATTTCTGATGGGTAGAGGCAGGGTCAGGACAAGCACTTGAAGAACAAGCTCGTTTCTAGCTTAGCTAACATCATATAATTTTCTGTGGTTTTATGAGTTGAGGACTTGTTCCCTATTGCTCTCGCTTTTGTTTTTGTTGCTGTGCTAGGACTCCCCAAAGCTGCAGACATGAGTTTTTCTTTGCCTTTAAATTGTCATAGGTGAGAAAATAGGGACTACAGAGGAGAGGAAGGGGGAAGCAATGTTCAGAAAGCCTTCAAGGTCTAATGAGGCATCGGTAATACATTTGCATAGTTTGAGAGAGGTCTTTAACGACCTCTGAAGTTTCCAACATTTCTGAAGTTTACAGCCCAGCATAAGGTTTCTGGGAACACCGAGTGACTAACTGCTCTCAAACTCACTCTTAGAGCCCACACAATCACAGAGTCACAGTTTGCTTCACTGCCCAGGAAGCATCATTGATCGTCCATGGGACTTGCAATGTCATTCTGTGAAAGCAGATGAATTCTTTACAATCCAAATTTCACCCACGGTGAGAGAAGAGCAATGAGAAAACAGAGGTGTAGATGAGCAGACAAAGTTCAAGTAATATGCAGAAAAATGCCTCAAGGTAATTTCAGTCACAAGCCTCTATAAAGGACTATTTATTTTTTGTTTAGCTTTCTGATTTTTCTCAAGAGAATTAACACAGGGGGAAAAAAGGTGTCAATACTCAATATAGCAGCTGAACAGTTACAGCACAACAGAAGATTAGCAAGATGCCCTTTTATACATTTCTTCCTGAAAACAAGCCCCATTTTTGACCTGAACACTTCTATTATTTAATTTCCCCCAACTAGTCATATTCATCTCTCCTGATGTCCAACAACTAAAACTAAAGGTGATGTGGAACCACATACTGCCAAAGACGCTCACAGAACTTCCCTCTGCATTTCAGAATGGTCTCTGGTCCACTAGATACTAAAATTTATTTACCATAACTGAAGTTTAAATCCATGACCTAGAACAGGTCTGTACCCTGTTGCCTGGTCACACAGGACTGTTGGAGAACGAGCTCTGAACTTCAGCTCAAAGCTTCAGAGCTGCTTCAGACTTGCTCCATTTTAGGAAAATCTAGTAATTTTGAATGTGCTAACCAGTTATTTGCAGAAACGGACGTAACAGTAGACATGGTGGAAGGGGATCAGGAACATGCCTGCCCCGCCTGTGACTGCAAACGTGATCCATGAACTGGGATCATGCCGAAATGCACATGCCTTGCGTAGTGCCAGATTCATACAGCCAAACACACGTGAATATTGTTCGTCCATTAACAGGGAGGCTGATTCACAGGAACCTGCTCTTTCACCCCAGCATCTGTGGCAGAAGCTGTGCTATCAGCCCACCCTCACCCTGCAGGCCTTTCGCTCTTAGGTTGGCTAGCAGGGCGGCACGGTGGGACTGCGTTATTTTAGCCTGGCCACTTGCGAGCGTGTTAGCCACCTGCCCAGGGGTGCGAGTGGGATAGCCTCATCCTTCCCTGTCTTGGACGGTGAGGTCAGATCGGTCTGCCTCAGCTGTGGTGCATTGCTGTGGGCTGAGATCAGCCTCCAGCACAGGGAGCGCATCGCTCCCTCGTGAGACCATCAATCTGTCCCCATCCCCACCCCCACTGCTCCTTCTCCTGCATTAACCTAAAATATGAGCACATGTGCTCGCCCCCAGTGCTTCTGCTCCCAGAAACCACCCTGTCCCCTCCCTCCAGCGCTCCTTATCTAAGGCAGCGTGTCACTGCAATTTTATGGTCAACATTACAGGCTCAAGCCCTCCTTTGAGCCAATCGCCCCGCGCCGCATCCGTTAGGAGAGCAGCCAGGCTTCCCGCGAGGAGCTGCCTCCTGCGCTGCGCTGCCTGACCCCCTCCGCCAGCAGCCGCCATAAATCTGCCGTACCTGATGGGAGATGGGCTTTTTAGGATCTCTCAGGGTGCTTTGAGGTAGCACTTCTATGAACTCCGTGCCACAATAAATAATGCTACCTGCAATATGTCTTTGGGAACGTGTCAGCAGCGGCTGTCCTGCCATGAATTTTTATTCTTTTGCCGTCTGGAAGATAGATTCCAGATACAGCATTTCCCCGCACTTAGTGTCAAATCTCTTTACCCCTTTGCCCCGGCAGAATGACAGGGACCACAAATAAAATAAAATAATAAAAAAGAAGCATAGGAAAAATGGCCTGAGAGCAGAGGGAAAGCACTAAACTCACCTCTCTCTGCAGCTGAGCAGCTTCAGAGATGACAGCAGTGACTACAGGCAGGGGCAATTTGGAATAGGAAGAAGGTAATTTTTGTGCACTGCAGATAAGACTTCTGCAGGAGGATTCCACAGAAAGGAGCGTAAAGATAAAATTGCTATAAAGAGCATAATGCATGTAGAACCGGAAGACATGGGAACATGGGTATGCATGCCATCCCAAACTGCTGTGCCACAGATGGGGAAATAAAGTACTGACCCCAATAAAGGAAGGGGTTTTTTAATGAAAAAACCTTTCTCACTATAGATAAAAAGGTTATACAGAAAGACTAATGAAATGGCCTAAATATTTGCAAATCTTGCACTGCAGATCTGATGTCAAGGTCAGAGTGTGAAAGGAAGAATGCTGTAACAATTACCAACAGGAATCCCATGAAAAAAGAATTTGCAATTGGCATGAGAATCTTGTAATGTTCATTTGGATTGCTGAAAAATAGCGTGCAGTGCACCCCAGGCGTCAGTTGTGGGGCCAATGGTGTTTAAGAGCTTCATTAACAAGCTGGACATGCACAGACAGAGCACACCTTCAGAAGCCTCTGTGTATGATCCAAAACCAGGAGGAGTAGTTGACACAGCAGAGGGTTGTGCTGCCATTCAGAGGGACTTCAAAGGGGCCAACAGGAATCTTGAAACTCAACAAAGGGAAAAGCCCCGTCCTGCACCTGGGGAGAGGAGCAACCCCAGGCACCAGTACACGCCAGGGGCTGACCTGCAGAGAAGAACCTGGGGTTCCTAGTCGACACCAGGCTGGCCACGAGCCAGCAATGTGCCCTCATGGCAAAGGTGGTCAGCAGCATCCTGGGTAGCATTAAGAGGAACACTGGCAGCAGGTAGAGGGAGCTCATCCTTCCCCTCAGCACTGGTGAGGCCACATCTGGAGTACTGGGTCCAGTTCTGGGCTCCCCAGTGCAAGACAGATACGGACTTACTGGCTGGATGAGGCAATCTCCAGAGGTGCCTTCCAACCTCAGTGATTCTGTGACTCTGTGACCTATTTGAGGGACCCAGGCTTTACTCTCTGGTTACCACATAAAAGCAATTGAGTAAACCACCCTTAGGACTACAAAATACCTAAAAAAAGCCAGGCAGGTAAAATATTATTAGTTGTACAATTGGGAATATGAGAAAAATCTGCTCAAACAACAGTATAACAGCCGGGAAAACTCCATAAAAAGATAAACAGCTCCAACTAGACAGGATTTCACAGTGCACAAATTTTTTCCTCTGAGTTTCCCTCTTGTAGCTCAGTGCCCTGTATAAAAACAAAATAATGACTCTTTTCCACTTCTGAATACTGCCTGGGCTGCAGTGAGATCTTATCTTAATTTGAAGACATTATTTTACTTTCTTCCTTTACTCTGATGAAATTACCAAGTTTCACATCCCTTACATCTAAAAGGCATTAGGACGAGCACTCCAGTATCTTCACATTAATATGCACATGCCAGTTATAACATATAGCATGTTAAAGACATCACTGTTCTACCATTAAGTCACCATTGTCCAGTCTTCAACTAAAGTCAGAATATATTGATGCCATATGAAGTGTCCCCTTCAGCATATCTGCTTTCCAATTCACATCAAAAATGATGACACTGTAGTTAGAATACAGCTACCTGTTTGCCTTAACGTCTGTCCTCTTCCTATTTCCACCTTTGAAATTGAACTTTAAACACTGGAATTGCGACTTTGTTAAATATATATTGCTGAGCAACAGTTGTACAAAACAAGCCACCCCAGATCTTTCGTTCCCCAAAGATGTTGAGCAACTGCTTTTGCCACATAGCAGAGTTAAAGTGGAGGAGATTTACAAGGTCATTGACAAATGCAAGTATTGATTGAGTATTAAAGTGTCTTGTGATTAATACAGCCTTCGAAGTAATTAGTGCAGAAGATCTCTTATATCTCACCATGTTTAAATAATGTATCTGTGAACATGCAAGCCCCCTGTCAATCACTCTGGCTGAGGCCAAACATCATTTCACCTGATAACTCATTTGGAAACTGGGCTTCCTGCCTGCTGAATATCTTTCAAAAACAGCAACTCTTCCCTAATTGCCTGGGGTGACCTATATTTAGAGCCTTGCAGTTCACTGGGGGGGTAGAGAGGGAGAAGAGAGCTAGAAAAAAATGCTAAAGCACGCTATTCCTACAATGGTAATAAAAACCCAGGAGAAATATCAGCGGCACTGAGCACAACTGGCTGAGGGACCCACAGCAGGACCACACAAATGGCATTTGTTCAACCCAGATACACTATTCCCATATCTGATGTAGCCATACAACTCTCTTCCATTCACACTTAGGTAGGAGTCTAGATTTTTTCATACGGTAGTCAATGTTAAAACTGGGAATTACAGAATTGCAATTTGTTTTTTAATTCAAAGAAATACGTAAGCCAAGATGGACGCAATTTCTCCCAGGTCTCCTAAGTTTTTACTGGGGAAAGTGGTGTTCAACTAATATTGTTCAAGCTGTATCTGCATCTCGCTCACTAACAGATCCCAGAAATCTATGATTAGAATTTCTATGATTAGAATAATAGAAAACAGGGCTGGAAAGGACCTCAGAAAGTCACTAAATTGATCTTTCTACCCACAGGCAGAATCAATTACACCTAAGCATCTTAGTATCCTGGCATCCTAGAATGAAAGGATGGGTCATGTTAATCTAATAGCAAACTGGTTGTAAGCTCTTGATCAATTTGCAGTCATCTGCATCCTCACTAATTTTCCCAGTCCCTGAGACCTGGGACCAAGGCTCATAGCAAAGTCTAACTGCCTTTGAGGTACAGGACTGCAGGAATAAGAACAACTTAAATTCTAAAAGCAAAAATATGCTCCAAACCCAGAAAATTTTCAGGAGAAAGTAGATAATGGAAAAAAAAGAGGGTGGAAAAGGTATCTGCAGTGTGTAGGAGGTACAGAAGCATCAAGGGAAGGAGGGCAAAGACAAGGAATATGCACAATCAAACTTAAAAAAGCTTACGTTTTGGAAACATTATTGCTCATTTATTTCCCCTTTTTTGCAACTATTTAAGGAATACTTTTTTTTGTTATTATATAGTGGAGCATAATACCTAGATAAAAAATATACAAAAGAATGTGCTGAGAGGAGGATTAGAAAAAGTCCTAAAAAAGTCACTCTGCTTTTGCGCATGTGCTCAGTGACATTACAAAACCACTGTATAAGGAAGCTCCCATTCCTCATATCAAAGACTCGGGCTCCGCGTGGGGCTCCGCATTCTGCATTTAAACAAACTCTTTGAGCCACTCTCGGTTAGTCTTTGAAGTAACTTCTGCAGAGGGAGAAACCTCAGCTGATGCCGAGGACTCTCAGGCTAGGGCTGGCCGTCTCAGTATCCCTGTCTCAGCTCTTGGTCCCCACCAGAATGGCCTAAACCTAATCTGAAATGAGGACACCATCATCTCTGGGAAGATCAGGCTGTCAGCAGTTACTAGAACTATGCGTGAGTTTTTCTGGAGCAAGCTGGCATTTATCGGTCACCTAGATCTAGGAGGTAAATGTTCTGCAGCAAGTGCCACTTCAGCAAAATAAGCAGCTTTACACCTTCTGGGTGCTTTTTGGAGTCCGTGAAGCACCAGGTACTCATCTAATGTCTTCTTAATCTCTTTCCTACCATTTTCTTTAAACAATTGTAATCACAGGGTTTCTCTGAAGCACACTTAGAGATCGTTAAATATTTACTGCTTATTGGGTAAATAAGGCTCTGGGAAATGGTTTCCTTCAAACTCATTCATTTCTGAACTGCTATTTGATTCCAGTTTAGAAAAAGCGAAGAGCTGAACTGCAACCCCACTATCCATCTCAATCTGTCTTACACTTTCCTCTAACGGAGACGAAGGACTGGTGTAAAACATACAAATACTCTGGTATTCTGCAAACATTGCACACTCTTGCTTACTGGCCAGCGTCAAGTGGGTGCACAGCTGCCAGCCAGAGCATTCCTGGTTTAGAGGAGAGTTAGGACCGTAACATCAATGTACTTCTGGAGAAGATGCTGCCCTCGCTTTCCACTGCCCAGTTTAACTTTCAGGGGTTAAAATATGCAACATATGGAAGTTAATCACTCTCATACATAATCAAATCAGAGCAATTCCTAAACTAATTTAGAGGGGGTAAAAAGAAGTAAAAAGTCCTTCTTCCTGGCAGACAGTGAAAGAAATCCAAACCAGGGACTTGTGGCTTTTTCTTTAGACAAAGCACTAGAAATATTCTCCTGCCTTTAGTGTTAATCTCACTTTCTTTTTTCTTGCACCTGTTAATGTTCCATAACTCATAAGTCCCTCTTCCTTCCCCTCTTACAAGTTTATTTATTATGACTATTTTACCAGCTATTGGTTCAACACACTCCACTCAAATATTCATCATTTAGTTCTCTGGGTAAATCGTATTTAATCAGCACAGGAGAGAAAATAGCATAATTATAGATGCCGGATGCCATTACACTCAGAAGAAATTAAACCTTGTCTTAAGCTGTCCAGTGGTGCCTCTGATGAAAACAAGCAGGCAGCATTGCTAGGGAGGTTACTGAGAGGTTAGTGGCCATATAGGGCCAAATGTACCTTCTAGGATCTCCGAACCCAAGGAATGGGGAGCGGTGGAGAGGCACAGAGGGAGAGTGAAGCTACTATGGATAAACAGAGAACACCAGAATTTGTCATAATGAAGCGAGTAAATGCATCTTTTTTTTTTTTTTTGAGAATACGATAAGATGAACTCCTACAGTAATTATAGTGCAGAAAAACAAGGTTGCTACACAGACATGTGGTGGTTGTAAATAAATCCTGTCCACAAAAATCCCCTCTTAAGAGTAAGGACAAAGATAATGTATGTTTCATCTCTGGCCTTAGGATGAGGCTTGCTTTAGCAGATGCTGAATTCTTCAGAGTAGGAGCTAGGCTTCCTTGGTTGGTTGGTCCGCTTAGCACTGCAGCACTGAGCTTTACCAGACTGCAAAAAAATGGTTCAACACCAAAACGGAGGGAAAAGAGGACATCCACACAAATTACCAACCCACGGGTAGTGCCTAGTCTACTTTGTGCCAATTATAGTACTTCTGTGTAATGGGTTTTTTTTAAGGTTAATAATTCTATTTTAGTAATACTAATGGACAAATTCTTTACTGATCGATAAAGTCCAAAAAGTTATTACAGCAACAAAGATGCAAATAGATTCTTAAAGTTGCCTGGAGAAAGAAGTGGGGCAGTCTCCTCCAGCTGGCACTGAACCACTTAAAACTTGACATTACCCTCGTATAAAATATCCCAGCTTACCCAGGTTATGGCATAAAATGCTATAGGAGACACTTTACCTGAAGACGCTTCTTATTCATCACTTGACATCAGTGCTCAGAAACGACTACCCAGGTTCAGATAGAACAATGGCCAGAAAGGCTGAGTGTTGTGTTTTATTTATTATTTATTTTTTGCTAATAATACATCTGAGGTTTAGATAAGTAACTAAGAGGAAGGAGAGCTCCTTCTAGTCCATCCTGCTGCCGACAATTAAGAAACCTCAAAGTAATTTTTGAAAATGTCAGCGTCTCATTTAGCAAACGGATAAATAATGAATGAAGCATAATCACTGTCCTGTGCTGGTGGTACAGCTTCGCGGTGTCATTAGTAAACTAACGGTATAATATCTTCGTGTCACAGTTTAATTATATCTTGTAATTAGTTTCAGCAATGGATTGCACAGAGTCAGGCCCCCTGAGCTAAACAAAAGGTAATAGAACTTTCAGAGTCCTCGCATAAATCAATTATGAAAGTGTCCTGTGTTATTTGAGGCTTGTTTGCTGTAATTTTATGCACAAAGAAGAAATGATCCCTGCTGCCTATGGAGGGTGATTCACCTTACCAATTGCCTGCCTAAATGAGTATGAGTACTACAGGAGCACGAGCCCACCCTGCACTGTACATCTATCAATGCACGCTCATCTAAAGAGGGCTGGTAAGCATGGCTGCTGAGAGAGCGAGAGGTACAAGCAATGTATAAAAAATGTGCCTTGCCTGGTTGTGAACACCACAAATACAGCAACATTACTTGCAGACTCAGTAAGATGGTACTATAATTTTTTTTGTTGTTGCTGATGTGTTATAGGCTAGTACTGAAGTTTGGCATTTTACAGGTATTATTTGCATAATCCTCTGCATCCAAAGCTGCATGTTGTGGCATTTCTGTTCACTATCCTGAGAGGACCACACCACCATCCAAACAACACCTACGCCTTCCTTCTCCTCCTTCTTCATCCACAGAGTGAAAAAATCCCCCCGTGCGAGACATCTGATCTCTAGTTTGCACATCAAGACAAGCCACTGACACTGTTTCCCAGCCCAGTGACTGTCTTCCTCGTACAAACATGCTTGGGTCAGTTCTGTCTCCTGCTTAATTTCTGATATTACTCATTTGGTGCCATGTGAATGAATCAAGCAGAAGAGGGCCATATTGGAAACAGATCCGTACAGGCTGAAGGGTCCATTGAGGTTATGCAATTGTAATTGCAGCAGATCAAAATCTCTGCTGCCATCCTGCAGGCTGCTACTTAAGCTCCGGAAACTCTACAGAAGACGCTCTTTTCTTAAGAGCTCTTTATACCGCACCAGGAGTGCGTGCATATATAAACTGCGGATATAAAACCCCGTACCTGTAAAGTGGCTGTGAATGATCGCCACTACCCCAGACTATAACTTCTCACATAGTTTCAGGGAAAAAAGAGTTGTGCTACTGAAATTAAATGTATAAAATAATGTTTCACAGTTCAGGCTTAATAGCTGCATTTTATTTGCATATTTTTTCCACAGTCTTCTTAAGAGTACTACATATTCTGTTACCATTCCTCTACGTACTGATGCACACACATGGCTCTCACCGCTCTGGTGTCTGAGTGCCTGAATCATTTGTCTTTTCATGTTCCTCCTCTGCCCCCACTGCTTGGTGTTGGAAGCTGCCTATGTTACATGGGATGGAGAAGGAGGAAAAAAAAAAAAAATAAAATCAAACCTCTCAGTGTGTCTAATTTTGGCCTACTGAGATCTCCAAAAGCAAAAAAGGCTCAAAGCAGAAGCAAAGGGCTGTCTGCAGGTCACCCAATCCGAGTCTGAGTGTCTGGGATCCCTACTGTGGGCAGCAGAGGAGAAGTGTGGAGAAGAGTCTGAAAGGTGCCAAGACGTGTAATGGTCTCAGTTCTGATCAAGCTGCAAAACACACTGGGGTCCTGGTTCAAAGCCCTCATCAAGTCTGCCTTGAAAGTGAATCTAGTGGCATGCTGGCCTTTCTGTTTATACAACAACTTACAGGTTTAAATGAAAAGCTGCTTGATAAAGCAGCCTGAATCCTCCTATTGTGAGCCCTTCAGCAAATTTAACAAAAGAAAAAGCACTGACTAGAAAAAAAGGGAAAAAAAAGTCCACTCCTCGGAGCGGTGCTGCAATCCGGCTGGTTGCCATGGCGACATGATGACTTGTTCACATGGCAACATACCTTAGGTCCATTATTAAAATGATGAGAGTAAACTGGGTTGCACTAAGTATAGTATCCTGTCTGCTTGTACAAGCCTTTCTCTGCAGCAGGAGCTGGGACAGATACCGGTGTACGGGAGGAAGGAAGAGGAGAACAAAGCTGGGCACGGGAGTTTTGGTGGGCAGTGGAAAAAGAAGGGGGATAAACAGAGTTCTAGGTCTGTATCTGAGATGAATGACAGCTACACAGATGATAAATTAAATTTCGCTTTGATACAAAATCTGCCTTTTTAAGCTAAAGGGTGTTTTCCATACATCAGTAACATGCTCCAGAGGGCACTGAACTCTTTAGGAAGTGACCTCTAGCGAGCACTGGCAAAAAATAAGTGGGGAAAGAGGGGGAAATCACTGGAGAACCTATCAACACAAAACTAATTGTGTTAAAAATAAAACTTAAGAAATAGCTGCTACAGCAGTGAAATGCAATCGTGTAGTTTGTCATTTACATTAAAATCCTAAACAACTAGCAAGTGGTAAACTGTGCAACATCTATTTAGTCAGAATGAGTACCCAAGGTTGCAAAAAATATATCCTCATTGCAGTATTATTGGTGTGTTTTGCAATTCTTTTAATTTTAACAGATTTAAACACCACCTGATAGCACAGAAAATTATGATGCAGCTGGGGAACTCATCATCCAGTTGTCCTCATTTAGATGAAAGACAGGATGAATCTCCTTGGTTTATGAAGCATGCACATTACACAACAGACCTGAGAAAGTCTCTTAAAATATAAAACATGAGAAAAAATACCTTTAGTACAGTTTCTATTTTAATTTTGCCGGCTTCCTTCTATTACTTTCTATAGAAGGCAGTAGCCTGGTATCTTTCTTGCTCACCAACTTTAGTATAAATTTTTAGCTTAAAATCATATTTAGATAATGCAGTGATTTGGAGTATCAGCAATTTGAAGACACCAAGCGCAATCTACTAATGTTTACTTTTATCACTGAATAGTTAAACAAAACCCATAATGGCATGAAGCCCACCACATGAAGAAGCATTCATTTTTCCTGTTCTTGTCACAGCTACAGTCTCAGCATGTTGCCCTTCATGTGTCTGCAACTCTTTTCTATCTTCTCAAGATCTCTAAAATTTGCAGATGACTTCTGGGCAGCTCCTGCATCCCTTGCTCTCAAGCACTGCCTGCAGTGCCTATGTGTTTCCAGGCACTGCCCTCGCAGAATGAGGATGGCAATAAGGCTTACTACAGCCTTACTGCTATGCTGGCCAGAGCTTAATAGATGGCTTTGGAGGCCATGCTGCAAGCTCCTAGCACAGAGGGTATGAAGGCCCCACATTTTTAGCAGACGTCACAGCAGAGGAGGATTCCTTTCATCTCTATTACTGATGAAACAATAGCTTTGTTCCACTCCCCGAAACACAGTGAACGATAACTGCCTCATAAGGATGGTAAACTGTAAGTGAAAAAAAAGAAAAGAAACCTTCTGGTGTCTATCAAGCTCTCATGACAGCTGCACTCATGTTTCCTCCTGAGGACCAAAATAACTACAAAGTGCATGAAATCATTAAGCACATGAAAATCCCAGAGGTAGGCTTGGGCTAAACCTCATGATTTCCCAACCAAAAGGCATCAAAGAACACTCACTCATAGTTCATTTGCTGTTTCCCTTTGCTCTGCACATACCTGTATCAGTCAAGTTTGCTTTCGCTTGGTTAGCACAAAGCATTAACTCTGAGTACGCTCTTTCTGCATGGAGAGAAGTTTCCCTGCCCATCCTTCTGGGCTATAAAGCAAAGGTAAACAGTCGTGAGGCAGGCAGGCGGGAGAGAGGATGGCAGCAGCTGGAAAGCCCAAGTTGGGACAAAAAGCCTTTCAAGTGCATCTGTACGTTTGCACAGCCACATCTGCACATTCACAGTTTGCAGGAGCTTTTCCAAACAACAAAGGGAATCTATCATTTTAAGGTAAAATAAATATCGTATTTTGCATGAGTCAATATGACAGTCCTTGCAGGAACACAGGTGATAAGGTGGTGATTTGGTAGGAGTCTGGGAAGCTAACTTCATATAGTGGAGGCGAGGTCCCATTTTTATTCATAATACTATTTAGTTGATAAACTAAACAGTTCAAATGAACTTAGAATTTTTCAGCGTGATGCAATGCTTTAATCAGACCTGCAATTTGATGTCCAGTACAGAAAGTTGTAGAGCAGAAATTAAGGGTATATCTGACCAGAAAAATCTAAAAGCAAAGAATAGGCTTCATATTTCCATTTTGTAAAGACTGATACCAAACTGTAGAAAACATACCTATAGTATTTTTTTCAATTGGTGTAATTCATAGACTTCAAAGTGGGCACAGAAAGTCTTTTGCAATGCTTTTCTTCTCTCACCTTCTCCTGCTCCACCCTGGCATATTCAAAGATGATTTGCTACTTTCCAATTTGCAGTGGTTCAGCACGCACCTACCTAATCCCTCCTTTAAAATAGCTGCTTCTACAAATTGCAGTAATCTTACTATATTTAAAAAAATCAATCCCTATAAAGAGCAGAAAAATGGAATCAAGTTCACTGATTCCCAAACTTCTAATGATAAATCTAATTTTAGAAATAAGATTTATCTGAAGGATGAATCAGGAAGGAATTTCAGCCACTTGTAAGAACTTCATTAATGGAAAAGGAACCTGAAGGTTCACCAGTGAGGCAACAGGTGTTTAAACAATTCCTTCTACCTACGCTCTCACGTCGACTTTATTTTCAAGTTTCACTCAATCATGGAGTTGTTTCTTAGCTCCTTGTGTGCTTAGCCATTTAATTAAAGCAATCCATATTGAATTCATGTCCAGATGCCTTGACCAGCAGAGCCAGATCCTCATTGGCATGCCAGCTGCTCAAAGAAGAGCACAGCCCCTTGCATACTAATCAGAGGAGAAGGCAGTGATTCATCAGCCTACGATACTGCTTCAGCATCTACAAGCACTTATGACATGTAATTGGTGGTGCATAAGCAAGCCAGGCCACATTAAAAAGCCTACAGATAGTCAGAGATAAAAATTAATGACTTTTGCTTTGTGTAATCCTGCCTGCATTGGTGGGGGGGGAGGGGAGACTGGGATTAATGGACAAATGTAAGTAGGCACAAAGGAACAAAGAGTTTCTTGGCCTTGTTTACATATTGAACAACAATAATAAAAGAAAAGTGACAAGTTATGGGAAAGGCAAGTGTGAATTTTCGGCACGAGTGAGTTGGAAGACTGCTTGCAGTTCATTATGGATGCAGAATTTCCATACTCATTATTCCGAAACAAACCTCCTTAGAAGGCCCTTCTGGGACCAATGGCAGCAGTTTTTATTATTCATCTTTTGCTAGTATTGAGGATGTCATTATAAGAGCTGCACAGAGCTTTTGCTGCACGGCATACAGGAAGAAAGGAGTATAACTATCTTGGGAGGAATAGCTTATTTTTCATGAGGCCAGAGCAACCAAAGAGTCGGGGTCATAGTGGGCCACAGTTGTAAAATCAAGAAAGAAGAGGGAGGTAAATCAAGGACAGCAGACAAAGACATTACGTTATGTACCCATGACAGCAGCTTCTGTAGATCAAGTTCTCATCAAAATATTCATGCATCATTGTTGTTGTTTGAATCTCCCTCTTCCTGCCACAAATCCCCTTTCTTCCCCAATGATGGATACACTCTCCTCGAAACAGTTTTGAAGAAAAATGCAACTTTTCTACTTTTATTTTTTCTTTAACAATTGCTTTCTCTTCTGCTTTCTGAAGTCGTGGCGAGATGTGTCTACCAAGGAGAACAGTGAAACCGAAGTTACTTGAGCCGTCTTTCCGCTCAGAGGTAACAAAAGGAGGGAAGAAAAACGATGCACGTGTGATAGTATACATAATCGGAAACTTAGTCTCACCTAATGTCTACCTCCAGCACACCAGGAACAATAACCTACTTCAGCAGCTTCCAGGGGTAGAGGTCTATTGATTTCAGCAGAAATCTGCCCATGTACAATAGCAGAGATCTGGTAGTAGACTTTCCTTCTGTCATGACAATTGCCAATTACACGTGCAGCTGCGTGTTCTCCAGCACAGAGGCCGATACGTCTAGTTTCCTTTCTAAAGGTAAATGCTAGCCCCAGTTTGGACTCTAATTTCAGTCCACTTCAGCCACTACTCATCCAAGAAAGGCAATTTATTACCTGTTGAATGGAAGTTTCTACTCTGTAGCTGGGAAGAGTTATTTTAGGAACTATTGATTGCATCTATCTTAGTACTATGAAAAACTGCCATTGCCATGGCAATAGTGTTAAAAAAAAATGGAAAAAAGACTATACTTTAGTCAAACATGTTGTTCATTTTAATACAGTTGACAACAAACCTTTCCTACAGAGGTCAAATGCGATCACTACATGACTCAAAGATAACAGTACAAACCTGGAACTTGGTTTGGCATTTAACCCAGACACCATGCCACCACACCTTGGCGCCTTCAGGTTCTGGAAACCGCAGTCTTTAGGATGCGCTTTCAGCAGAATGACAAGAGAAGTACCCAGTTGTGCCAGCAAAAGACACTTGGCACTGATGCCGAGAGCAACCGTGATGCTGTGCAGGAGGGACAGTATCTCTGACAGCACTCTTTCAGAAAGCATTTCTCCCCGCAAGTTCTTTGCCTCAGAGAAGACAAGACAGTTCCTGAGATTCACACACACCAGGGAGGAGAGCAAAGCTCTTCGCTTTTCCTTTTCCTAGTGGCTGCCCATTACACAACTGATGCAGCCATTCCGATACACCACAGACACGTGCTGGAATCTTCAGCTGAGCGGCGGGCTGGGCATTATACACATGTGGACCTTTATGCAGCATAAATTAATTCACATTCAATTTGATCCCATCTCCTAACTGGTAACATTTGTAAAGATAGTCTGGAGGACTACTTAGGCTTCCGATCCTTTCACAGCCCTGAAGAACAGAGGGTAAACCACTGGGACTCATGAAAACAGAAAATCATTGATATCGGCAGGCAGCTGAGCAGAAATTCAGAGCTATCAGTTGTGTTTAAGGTCTACTGCTGTGTTACAACCTTTCGTTCTGCAAACCTTGCTCTTTATTTATTGGTTACACCAGTTAATTTCATCTGTTTTGCAGAAATATTTACCGAGGATAGGTGAGAGAAGCAGAAGCTGCAGCTGCATCTGCAGTCAGTATACGATTTATTTACAACTGGGGCTTTGTGGTGCAGCTAGCTAAAAGAGGATTAAATTACGCTTTGTAGATTAAGAGTCTGAACAGTATAAAACTCATAAGCCTTTGTATGCTAAGCAAGAACTTTGACTCCCATAGGAGCTTGCAACAGAGATTCTGCATACACACAGAAGACTTGTATTTTTTTGATATTTCAGTGTATCTTTCACAAACAAAGATATTATCAAACTGTTTTGGAAACATTTTATCAGTACAAAAAAGTTAAACTGAATCGTGATGTCCAGCACATTTTCATCTCAGTTCCTCCACAGTCATTCAAATAGACTTTCCTATTGTAACGGTACTATCCCCAGTTATACATTATCCATATATCCATTCCACTGCTCCCTTTCGTGTAAAAGAACACTGTCCCCGATCTTTGCTTACTTGGAAAATGTACTAATACAACACGCACCCTTTTCCTGCCCCCTCTCTTCTCCTCCTTCCCTTGTCTCCTCATACATAATTTACAAAATGCACGCAACAAATTCTTCTTTCAAGATAACTTTTTCTTATATTTAGATAGTATTCTGCTTAAAACAAGGACAAGCAGCATTGTTTGGAGATAAAGCAAAAGAAGCTTTGAGTCTTTACGAGACCATAACAAAAAATCTACGTATGGATCAGCTACAGAGCAGAAAGATTTGTGTGTGTGTGTATGTATTTTCAGCTAAGAGGGAGGCAAGTCTCCAAGGATTCAATCAAATTATTTCTTCCTCAGCCTTATTTGCCATTTTTCCCTCCACACTTTTAGGAGAAAAGCAAGAAAACATTTCAGTTTGATGTGCGTACAACTATCTTCTGCAATGGAAGACAGAACTAGCTGATAAAATGTTTTACTCAGAGATGTTTGCAGCTCGCCACTGTAATAGTCCACTAACAGCTGTTCCTGGATTTAAAAATACAAGATGAAAGTTTCCTATGTAAAACTGTTAGAGAAAGCTGGGATTTTCTTTATAAATTATGGGTCGGACATTTTAAGATAAGTCTTCCATTATCATCATTGATGGCAAAGGCAAAGTGGGTTTAGAGCAGGTATTAGCAATCTCTAACGCTCAACATAATGGCGAAGAAACTAGTTCAGGTGTGTCTAATTCACCTGCAAGGCTGGCTGCTGATGTGCCGAGGCTGCTTCCAGGGGTGGATTGAGCCCCGATGTCCATGCGCGGCGCTACCCTGCAAAAGAGCAGACAGCCCCTCAAGGCCCAGCTCAAACCTGCAAATAAACTGGCTTTACCTTTCCTACTCAGCACCCGCAACCCCCCGATCGCCAGCCTGCGCCTGGCAGCCAGCCCTGCGGGTTTGTTTGCTAGGCCCGTGGGACGACAGATCTGCAAATGGCACCAGGTCCCGCGTGCTCCGGGCCCTCACCCTCAGGTGGCACAAACACAGCCCCCATTGCCGGGTCCTCTCCCCCACCACCACCCCGGTGCTTGGGTTTAGCCAGCCTCGCACCCGGGCACGTAGACCCTATTTTGCTGAAATACGATGGGTTCCGTACATTTTGCTGCATAATGCAATAGGAAGCAACTGTTGCTGGAGAAGTGCTGGGAGAAACGGCTCCCCGACATAAGCCAGCTCTGGCTAAGAAAGGAAGCTCAGGGGCGATATTAAATGTTAACTGTCCAGGAATAGCTAAGAAGGGCATGTTAAACAGTGATCGCTAGGTAACTGTCTCAGACAGACAGAAAGAGAGGGGAAAAAAACCTGAAGTAGCTATCTTTAAAGAGAACAAGCAGATCTGAGTAATCCAATTTAGGGGAGATAAGAGTCTGCTGGTAGCACTGTCCTTTAACTGGACAAACGCCTTCGTTCAAGTGTCAACCCCAATCCTGGGGAGGTCAGCGCACGGGGCCTGCAGCCTAATGTACTCCTGAATTGGCTGAGTGGATTTCCGAACAAACATGCTGGTCCAACAGAATTGATTTTCAGCAGGCCGTACGGGTCCCTAACGTAATTATCCTGCAGTGAGTCAGTTCACAGCAGCCCCTGCATTTAAAAGCTGCTGGTCAGCCGAGAGGAGAGGTTACCGCCGGTGCCTCAGCCTCTCCGCCAAGTACAGCTTCGCTTTTAATTGTTTAAACAGCAGTGGAATTTCTTTTGCTCTTTCTCAACAGAGAATCATTATATCCCTGTTTAAAGAGGTCTGGAGGGACCTCAGAAGAAACTTTCCCTTCAAGCTTTGTGTGCTAATGAAAAAAATCAAGTCATAGCTCTCTAATAGGCGAATTCAATTTATAACAAGCAAATACAATCATCTCGACACCAGTGCTACACCACAATAAAACTTCCCCGGCTTTTGCTCCACAACGGCTCCTGCGAAACGCAGCCTGGTGCCAGGCCACCTGGCCCTGTCACCGCGGGCCCTGGGCGGGCAGCCTGGCG
>NW_008824870.1:131650-136286 GCF_000699105.1 Pygoscelis adeliae
GCTCCTCAGGGCAGAGGGGAAGAGGCCACGCCGGTCTCTGCCCTCAACCAGACAGGCCTCAAGAGCGGCACGGCACGGCACGGCACGGCACGCTGCCTGGCTCAGGCGGTGTTACGGCACGGCTGAGAGCAGGCCGTGCTTCCTGCCCAACGGAGGACTCATTTCCAGGCACTTTAATATACAGGTTAATTCCTTAATGAAGTTCCTATAGTGCCTTCCTTGGAACTGCTGACATGAATCAAATCCCATCTAGGGAATCATTTGATGCAGAAGAGCCAAATTTCTCCATGATAAAATAATATCAGATTTGTATACCAACACAGTTTTACAGCGTTTCCCCTAATTTGTATTTTTCTCTTTCTCGGTGAAAGTTTGGACTGACTTGGAAAGCCAGGAGGGAACCCCAGAAGGTCTGTAGTTCTGACATATGTACAAAAGAAGTCCACGCCCTAATACTGGGCCTTCTCCTACAGACCTTGCCAATAACAATGATGTGAAGTAGCACTGAATACTCTAACAAGATTCCCCGCTTCCCCATTTCATCACAGCAGTGTCAGATCTTTATAGAAGCAGATGTATCACCCTCAGACAAAAAGCACAGCCTCTGCTATGCTTGTTCTAGATATCATTGCATCTCTTGCAGCTTTGTCCAGCTGAGTTTTGTCCCGACTACCTAAAAGTTTCCCACACCGGGGAAACCGCTAGCACCATGGGCCAATTCACAGCAATTGTGACAATGAGGATGCATTTGTAGTACAAGTACTCATCTAGGCGCAAATGTAAAAATGATGAACTTCCTTTGTAATCGCCACTAAACGGTTATGTGCAGAGGACCTTCTGGTGTTGCTGACCTCCTGTCCTGGCAATGCAGCGCTCCATACGTTGCTGGATGGCCATGCTGGGTCCAACGGAAAGCCAGGGTCCTCTCTCCAGCCGTGGCCAGAAGACATGGGCAGCGCCGTGTGACACAGCAGGCAGCTGCTCGGGGACTCCCCCAGCTGGATATTTCATTCGGGCTACTGTGTTCCATACCCACCAATGAACCTCTTCTCCATGAATTTGTCTAATCTATTCTGAACTCATTTATTCTTTTGTCCTCCACAATATCCTGTGCAATATATTTGTTGCGTTAATTATGTACTCTGAGAAAAGGTACAGACTTCTCTTTGTTTTAAACTTTCCCCATTTGGTGAATACCCCTTACTTCTTGTAATTATTCCCTAATCATTTTTCCTGTGCCACTCACAATTTACAAGCTGCTCCTGCATTTCCCCATCACAATTGTTATCATGGATGATGAATTCTAGCCTTTTTAGTCCCTCTGCTTGTGGAGAGTGCCACGTATCTATAAACAGTCTAACTATCTGATCAACTCAGTTCCCCATTTCGACATTTTCAGGTAAGGCCTAGCATCCTGATTATCCTTCCAAGGCTGCAACACTTATTAATATAGAACCCACCCCTCATATCTCCACTGAAGAGTGCCAAAAAAATGTTAATACACCCTCAGCTTTTCACAAAGCCCCTATTTCATCCGTGGTGCTAAAAATTTCTTGGCAAACTAAAGCTCCACCCAGACAAAGCTGCCTGATTTATTTTGTATTGAGAGAATTAGTGCAGATGCAAGCTGCTTCGGAGCTTACCAGCCCAAAGTTGCAAGCAAGCAGACAGCAATCATTCCTAGATGGAGCATCTACCTAAATAATGGATTCACTGCAATACAATTTTGTGCTGGTTACATCTATGTTTCCTCCAGTCAGTCAGATGCTGCCTTAACTGTAGTCTGCTCTCCCCGCTGCAGTTGCAGAAAGCCATCTGTCAGATTCTCAGCCTTATTTCCCTTTTCCTGTCTTTCCCCAAAGTAGGAGCAAATGGGGCCAGATTCCAGCTGTATTTTTCATCCTCCAATTAGCAGGCTCCAATTCATCATTCTGAGTATCTCCTGGCATCAGTGCTGAGATTCCCTCCTCACGCCTGGTAAATCGGTCTTCATTTAAAACCCTCTCTCTTAGCCCTAAATGGAAATCAATTCTGCAAGTTTAGCAAATAGTTAATTACTCCACAAAGAGGATTGATTGGCCTTTGATCACCAGAAAGCTCTGTAGTGCTATTAGTCTCTTTCATCTGTGATTAAACCACAGAGAAAAAGAAACAAAAACTAAATTAGGCTTCTCCTGTTATCCTACAAATATTTAATGACGGGATAATCTCCTAAAGGTGCGATCAGGGGATATACATTCCGCCAGGAAACGTCTCCAGCTCAACCTTGAACCCAAATTCTCTCCCTGCAAAGAGCCTGGCAACGAACTTTACAGAGGAACGGAGCTGAGCTCAAAGGGACGCTTTGTAGTACACACTCTTCTTGGCCTTTTCTTCTTTCCTCTTCTTATGTACGTTTTAATGCAGATAAAGATTTTCCCAACGGAGTCCTGACATGAATAATAATAATAATAAAGGCTTTCTTTAAATTCAGTTTTGGCTCTGCTGACTTTCTCAGCAGGACAAGACTGTGTCCCGTTGATTTGCAGCATTGTACAGAGCTGTTTCCCCAAATGATGGGATCCTCCCACTTCAGACAAATTTCAAATATCGCAGTCTCCCACTGCTAACCCACACTAAAATTCAGTCCCAAAGTAAAGCATAAAGCTTTCTACGCAGCCACCTATCCGCACTGCAGCAGAAGCCACGACAGGAAGGTCACAGGATGGAGAGCAAGGATTGAGTTGCATTTCTCACGTTCTGGGCAAATTTAAGGTCTAGGAATCTTCCTTTTATGACATTAATGCAAACCTCATTAGAGGGTAGCTGGCAGATCCCAAGTGGCTAGCACAGTCTGTGTGTTCTCCTCGTCATTACTCACTACAGCAGCAGCCACGGTAATGGTTATCAGATGCATTACAAGCCTCTCCAGAGGTCTCGGCAGCCAGGGCTAGGGCTCGTGTTGTTAGGTGCTTTATCAACACGTACCCAGGAATTGCTCCTTCCCCAATGCCGTCGGAATTTTAGGAGAACTGTGGAAACACACTTGCTTTTCTCTAGCAAATTTTCATCAGCTGCAAACAGTGCTATTCCCAGCATATACTCCCGGATGCAGCAAGGAATGTCGAACCCAGCACCAGGCAAGGAGAGCTGCCCGAATTTCTGCAGCCTTTGCTTCTCTGGCTGGAGAGGGACCACGGCATTTGGCTACTGGCCAGCTGGAGAAAGCAAGTCCCTCAAAAGTCAGTGCACGATACCAATACAGCTGACGGGTACAAATAGCCAGTTTGAAACGATTGTTTCTGCCATCAAGCATGGTACGCAGACACTCTGTTCTGCAGGTCCATAGGAAAGAAAAGTATATAGACATATATCCAGGAGAAGGTTAGACTTCAGGAGGTGTATCTTGCCAGGTAAAAGGTGACCTGATTAGATACAAGACTGGGAAGCAAGGAAGGGAGCTGGTAAGGCTGAACTTCAAGAAGTTTCACAATTGCTATGAAAACTGAGAAAGTTATCATAACTTTTTTTAGCACTAAAATGTCATAATATTCTTCATGCAAGAGAAAAGAGGAGCCTCCTGACATGTTTTCAACTCTCGAATGGCAAAGAGTCCTTGAGGGGCCATGCCACGCGTCAGGCAACAGCAGGCGTTAATTAGCCTAGATTTTCTATTGAATTGTTTTGTGTGTGTGTGTGCGCGCGCGTGTGCGTGCGTGTGTTTTTCTTTCCCTGGGTGTCTCATTTGCAGAATGTTCAATCATCCCCTCTCTCTTTCTGATTCTGCAGTCGTGTGTACTTCCCTGCGACTGTCGAGTCCTGACACCTGTCAAACAGTGCCACAGTAAATTGGACGTGTCAGCCCCAGTGTGCTGGTGCCAAGGTGTGAATTAGATAGAGTCTCTCACTGCTGTTCTTCTGACCTCTTTACTCCATTACTAGGACATCCCGAGACACACCAAGCCTCAGGGTATCAAAAAACAAAACACAACAAAAAGAACCCCACAAACCCATTGCAACCATAGTCGGGTGCTTAAGGATTTAAAACAACGCTTTATTCTCTATATGAAGGGAAGAATTTAAATAAACAGAATTTGTAAACATGCTGATTGCATTTGCAAAACTGCTAGAAAATGGGCTTCGTATTTCTCTCTCATGCCATACCAGGAGGCTTTAGGAGACCAGAAAAAAGGGAAAGTGAGTGAGTAGTTAGTGGAGCTTTCAGATGAAAAGACACGTAAGTCATTCTGCACAAAGAAAAATATTTGTTTATATTGTGCCCATCACTGTAGATGTGGTTACCAGAAAACTCTGCGCAAACAAAAAAACCCAAAACAATGCATATGACTGTAATCACCCCAATTCCTGTTCCTTACCTTGCACAGAGGTTGGGGGGTTTGTTTTGTTTTTTAAAACAACAGCTCCCAGAACAAAAGGCTGATTTGTGCAGCAGGCAGTTCTGGGGACCACCTATTGCACAGGGCTGTAGACACATATGGTGCTGCACAATAACAAATAAGAACAACAATAAAGAAAGCTGCACCCACTTTGCTCAGTACGGTGTTCTCAAAGTTACACAGTAAGAAGCAATTATCCCAAAGTGGCAATTTTATTTGAAAATAACATTTAAATTAAAATGGGCATTTCAGGGCCTCCT
>NW_008824870.1:136301-152118 GCF_000699105.1 Pygoscelis adeliae
CATGGGCTGTTCAGGGGCCCACTGTCACTTTGTCAGCTGTCACATGCTGCCTTCTGCTAAATGGGCGCAGTTTGCCTTTACCCTTTATCCAGATTCTTAAAAATGCCACACACATTTTGTGAAGACCAACAAAGTGGGATTGCATCTCTGACAGCTGTTCCAGCTTGGACTCTGTGAAAGTGCTTTGCATACATCTATCTTTTCTGCTAACAATTTGGATAGATAACAAAAGCTGAGGGGAGAGGGGTGAGTGGGCTGGGGACAGGGATGGAACAAAGAGCTTTCGCGCCCCAGTCACCTGTTAGCATCCAGCCCAGGGTAACACCAATTAAAGCGGATGTTTCACGAGAAGTCAGCTCGGTGGCTTTGGTTAAATGAAGTTTAGATCTCGTCATTCCTTGCAGTAGGTGGGTGTACCTCTTTCAAACCCCACCACAGTCAAGCATCCTTGTAGGGCTGGGGGGAAGAAGAGATGCCATTCTGGTCTCGGGCACCAAGAACTATCGACCATCAGTACAAAGTTGACAGTGTGAGAGGCATGCAGGACTCCACTGGATGCCTTTACATTTGGTAAATTCTGAGCTGCTTCTTAGAATTTGGCAATTTTCCTTATTCTCTCCCCTCCTCTTTTTAACCAACACATTTGATTATTAAAAATTGCCATCTAACAAAACCTGTCCTTCAATCAATACATAGCCATGCTGAACTTTTAATGCTCTAAGTTACCAGTTTAACAGCTCTCATAACAACCTTCTTTTGAGTTCGGTGTTCCCCATAACCTAAAATACATTTTACGTTTCAGATATTTACCGGTGCTCCTATGCGCACAGACATATATTCTTCAAGATACGCAGACACGTTCAACAGCAGACCCACATTTTCTCTAGTCTTCCTTTTGCTGCTGATATACCTGCAGAAACCCTTTTGGCTGTCCTTCACATCCCTTACCAGGTTCACCTCCAGGTGGGCTTTGGCTTTCCTGACCTATAGTTGCATGCTTGGATAGTACCTCCGTAATCCTCCTGGGTCTCCTGTCTAGGAGGAGGCGATCCTTAAAACTAACATAGCTGTCCTGAACCCCCCTTCTCTCCAGGACCATATCCCATGGGATAAGGACAAAATGTTCTGATGGAACTGGCAATTCCTATTGGCAAGGCAGAAGCAAGGCATAAATTCAACATAATGCCAATACTGTCTGAAATGATTCACTAGAATCACTAGTTACATATACTGAGGACTTTGTAATTATAAAGAGTTAAATCACTAAATATTTGCATATATAAATATTTTTGAAACAAAACCCTGTTCATCAAAAAATCCCAACAGACCAAATAGCTGAATGCTTTGACAAGAACACTGCAATATGATGTATACAGTTACTATTACTCATTATTCGATTTCAACAGCGCTGGCGAACAACAGAATCAAGGTTCCTTTGTGCTAGCAAGGCACCATCTGCAAAAAACTCAAACCAAACATACCAAAATGAAATGAAAGGCCAAGTACATATGAGAGAAGGACTACTTTTCTACAGGGATTAGCAGAAGCCTTGGGGTAGCTACCCGTCCCTTTTCCTTTCCAAGCGGTAGCGGTGCATTTTCTGCACCTCCTACACAATGTAGCTGAAGCAACGGGTGGTTACCAAATTTTTTTTTTTTATTTTTGAGGCTCAAGAAGAAGAAGTGTTTCCCACCAAGAAGGCCAGTGTCTTGGATCAAAAGTTTTCCTGTTCCATTAGTCTCTCTGTGCCTCGATTCCCTTCCACAACACGAATGTATTTTCATGCTAGATTACATTACAAAGGTTTTCAGAGCTGTGAGATGTTCACATCTATGGTAATGAGGACCACTTCAATACTTAGAGTAGATGGAACGTGTGCAGGAGATCTACTGATGGGAAGTAAATTCTAATTTCTTCCTGCTTTTATTGCTGATTAAAGTCAAGAAATGTCTGTAGTTTGCTCCATTCTGTGTTGTGAGATCTCACATAATCACTGACAGTAGTTTAAGGTATTATCTGATCTATGAAAGTACATGTATTTAAAAAGAGGTAAAAGTCTTAAACCCAACATATTAAACATGAAAGAGGTGTCTGGTTTACTTGTTCAAAGTAAGGGATTTGCTCCCAGGAGTGACACATCTATTACTAATTAAACAATTAATTTATTATGCAGCACTTGCAGAAAACAACATATTTGAAGTCTGGAAACGTCTGCTAAAGAATGGAAAATAATTTGGATACAAATAATTATCTTCAGGATTTTTCTTCACACTGGAATATGCTTAACGCAATTCAAATGTTGTTTTCCCAGAGCTAAATAATAGTCACTGTGTCACTGGTAATGCATAGGCAAAGTAGAGCAATAACGGGTAGTCATCTTTCCTAAACATGACTGTTTCTGAATCATTTCAGAGCATGCGTAGAGAGACAGACAGACGTGTTATCTACAGCTTTAAATTGTTAGTCTGCAGGATCAGCCTTAACTTAAGAGATTCTCTATCAGAAACTCACACAACAAACTACCACTTGGCTCCCCAAGATCTTTGTACTGGGCGGGAAGGTGAGCTTCTCCATCCTTTCCCAGTGACCGAACATCTACAGTGAGATCTTAGGCACATTAGAGTTAGAAAAGGAATTGTCAAGATTCTAACCAAATGCTGCAGAGAAGAGCTTATTTTACTGAATACAATGGTTAAGTTTATTTCTATAAACAATCAATAGCTGTGCTGAGGGCTAGAAGTCCAATTATTTCCTCAAAATATTAACTGCGCTTTGTTGAGTTTCATCTTCTGAGGTAGATTATGCAACTGGTGTATGCCCCATGCACAGCACTGTCCTTAGTATCTCCCCGTTCAGCTTCAGCACTGAGGAAAGCTTGTCTGTTGTGGTTTTCTCTGCCAAATCACCCAAATGCTGGAATTTGGTCAGTTTTTCTTTTCTCCATGATCCAAAATTCCTTGCAAGAAAACCCACTGCACATCATATATATATATATATGTTATTGAACAGGAGGAAATTCTCAACCACAAATAAAAACTATTACCTCTGTGTTGAGGATTCAAAGGTCTATCCCTCTATCTAAAGGTATAATTCAAAATGGCATCCAGTATCTTGTCTATCACATCAAGAACTCCACTTAGCTAGAGCAGAGGTCCTAATCTTCCCTGCAAAGTCTCTTTCACTACCAGCTTTCTCAAATATTTTAACACTGAAGTCCCTATCTCAGACATCATCTTTTACTCCAGCTTCTCTCTGTCATCATATTCAGATTTTTGTTTATGTTTGGCCTTCTTTATAACACCTCTAAAAATCTTTTACTAAACATCTTAATTTCTAAAATACTTGTCTAGACACCCATTGTTTGTGACACACAAAACAGAATCATCCTTTCTGTAGTCTTAACATCTTCATATTCCTCTGAGAGCTGGGACAAAGACAATCTTCCAAGTTTATCACTGTGACATTGCAACTGTCTACAGGTGCTTCCCTTTCTAGTGCATACATAATATATTTATCTCCCTCCTTCATAGCTCCTTATGATCTGTTCTCTACTACTTCTCTTTTGGTATCTAGAGGCTAATTCCGCCTTTGTACTTTTCTTTCTATCAGCTTCCATTACAATTTTTTTAAAGTGTCTTCAAGTTTTCTCCTGTGCTGCTTTTATAATTGGGCCTTCTCTAATAATTCATAAACGAACACACTATTTCGCAATTGTTTGTTAAAGCTCTCCTTCTCCATGTTGGCTGCAGTTATGCTGATTGTGTATGGAGACCGCTGCTGATCATGCCATCTGATATCACCACAATTCTTCTGTGTATCACCTCTTGATTTCTGGAACACTTATCACTTATCTCAGACTTTACAAGAAAACCCCTTAGGCAGAGATTGTGTTTATCCCATTTGTATGGCACCAAGTGCAAAGAATAATTCTACTCAGGGGCAGGGATCTAACTGCCAGAGCAGAAAGGGACAAATTATTAATGAGAACAGCCCTACAGCTCCCTTCCTCTCGGCCCCTTCTGATCAGCTGCCCCACCACACCTTCCTCTGCGTTTCTGAGTCCGTGAACATAGTCACAGCTGATAGCCCTGGGACAGGCTGGAGCAGACTTCACCCCAGCCTTCCCTTGGCACACGAGATGGGATCGTGTGGCTTTCCCAGCTCAAGCCAGCACTTCGGGGCTCCCCACTTTCTGAGAGCTCCCCTCAGCCGTGGGCACTCAGAATAATGTGTCCGGAGAGCACAAAACAAAGGTAGAGAAGGTCTTTCATCACAGTCCCTTTACTCTTTAAATGCAAGAAAGTTCCAGATCTTTGTGGAACGAAAAATCTGGGAATACATTGCTTTACTCCTCATCTGCCTTCATCTGCCACTGCGGGGTTTGCTGTCAGCTTTGCTGGCCACCTCTCCTGGGGCAGCTGGACGGGGCAATGAACACACTCCTGCCTCTGAAACAACTTTCCCTCTGAACTGCAGCCTCTCCTCCTCCTGCAGCACATCTAGACTGAGAAAGAGCAAATCCACAAGGGCTGGAGAGGGCACCAACAGGAGAAGACAGTCAGATGGCCAAGTAGGTTCATCAGGAAAACGATCAGTGTAACAGAATCCGTGTTAATGTCTGAGCTGTGCAGCACCAGACAGAAAATGGAGATACTGACAGAAACTGGAGTTCTCCTTTTGACCCAGTAGCATCCCACCCCATCTCAAATATTACTTACATAGTAAATTAAGCTGTGTGAGGTTTAACGAGCAAACACGATAGTTCTCAGGAGTTTATGGTACTGCAACGTACCTTGCAAGAAAGGGGGCTAGAGAAGGAAAATATGATCAAGCAATAAAATTAACTCTTAATTCATCACATTTCTTCCAGCTTCTAAAGATTTGGTATATGTTTTATGAGAAATCAAATTCAGGGTCTGACAATGGCCAAAAGCAACAGGCTTAAAGATAAACACATTGCAGCTTACTGAGCGTTCATTGAAGATGTAGGACAAAGCACAGTAAAAATACCATGCAGAACGTAGTGAAAACGTGAAGGAAATCAAGTAATAGATAAATAAATCTCAGCAACTGAGAGGAGGGGATGAAACATGGGTAGAAGCAGAGCTACATAAAACCACGGAGGAGTTCATAGAGCACACAAGTCCAGTGAGCGCATTCATGAGGAAAAAAACATAACTGTCAAGTGATTTGAGGAGGGAAGCAATATGGACAGAATGCCATAAAATTAAGATACATTTAGGAGAAGGAAGGAGAAGAACAAAACTTTTTTCCCCTGAAGATATTTACCCTATTAATAATTTGATAGCAGTAGCATATTGTTGATGGTTTGATCCTAGACAGCTCTGCACAGAACAGCATCAGCAGAGCTCTGCCCATGGATGGTTGGACACACAGTTATGCCAGAAGTCCAGACATGCATGAGATCTGGAAACTATTGTGGCATAGCGGACCCTGAGAAGGGACGGGATGTGTGGGCACTCGCCTGGTTTCATACATAGGCTTCATACGTACTGCAAAGCTGCTTTATTGCAGCTGTATCACAGGAGGTAGCTTCAGTACTTTTGAATGTGATTAGAAAAAAGATTGGAAAATGGGATCCTCATGTTCATTATCAGAAAAGTAGTGCTTGAAATAAAGTCCCAAATATGTTTCGTAGCTGCCTTAGATATAACCATTATTAGCAGCCTTAAGAGGTGCAAGAAATTTCTATAACTGAAAATGTAACAAAGGAACAGAGTACTTGGGGAGAACAGTAGAAAAATCAAGCCTTTTTTTTTTTAATATATTTTAAAGGTATACATTTCTTGTGATTTAAATTTACCACCAAACCTCCCAGCTTCTCCCCCAGTGTACCAATTCAGAGCTACTTAGAAGGAAAAAAAGAAGAGAAAAAGGAAAATCATTAAACAACCCCCCAAAAAGAGGGCTCAATGAGGTCTCATTTCGTCGTAATGAGCTCCAATTTAACATGATCATTATTTCTGACATTAAAGGCCTGTGAATAGTGTCACATGCCCAGAAGCTATTTTTTTTTACCCTCTAATGCCAGAAATAACAAGCTGCAGTTAAGGGACAGTGAATCAGGGTCTGTAAAATTACATTAAAATAGGAATTTCACTACTGATAGAATGACTCTTATCTAGGCAGTCCTTTCTGAAGGAGGTTTCTGAAGCGTATGGTTATTGGATATTGGGCTGGTACCTGCCATACCTTGCACAGCAACAGACCGTTTCTGCAAAAAGAAGAAGAAAACCAGCAGAAGTCCTCCTGCCTGGGTGTGGAGCTGCCTGAAGTGTTGCAACGTACGTGCAGAACAACCACCATATTAGGTTAGACCAAAGGCCCATCTAGCTCAGAAACCTCACTGAAGGCAGCCAGTAGTAGATGCTTAGGAAAATAATCGTAAGAACAAAAGTAACACTGGGTAATCCCTTTTTTTGGTAATAAGCATCTAGTTCCCAGCAATCTGAAGGTTATGGATTCCTAATCTGCAGTGAATACTTTATCAAGCTGTGAATTTATCAGGACAAAGCAATTCAAATCCAAAAGACTGAAAGAACTCCCAACTTCCTGAGTTTGTTGACCTCCACTGTATTTTTTAAATTTCTACCATAGAATCATTAAGGTTGGAAAAGACCTCTAAGATCATCAAATCCAACCGTCAACCCAACACCCCCATGCCCACTAAACCATGTCCCTAAGCGCCTCATCTACACGTCTTTTAAATACTTCCAGGGATGGTGACTCAACCACTTCCCTGGGCAGCCTGTTCCAATGTTTAACCACTCTTTCAGTAAAGAAGTTTTTCCTCACATCCAATCTAAACCTCCCCTGGCACAACTTGAGGCCATTTCCTCTCGTCCTATCGCTTGTTACTTGGGAGAAGAGACTGACACCCCCCTCGCTACAACCTCCTTTCAGGTGGTTGTGGAGAGCGATGAGGTCTCCCCTCAGCCTCCTTTTCTCCAGGCTAAACAACCCCAGCTCCCTCAGCCGCTCCTCAGCAGACTTGTTCTCCAGACCCTTCACCAGCCTCGTTGCCCTTCTCTGGACACGCTCCAGCACCTCGATGTCCTTCTTGGAGTGAGGGGCCCAAAACTGAACACAGTAGTCGAGGTGCGGCCTCACCAGTGCCGAGTACAGGGGCACGATCACTGCCCTGCTCCTGCTGGCCACACTGTTTCTGATACAGGCCAGGATGCCATTGGCCTTCTTGGCCGCCTGGGCACACTGCCGGCTCATGTTCAGCCGGCTGTCGACCAACACCCCCAGGTCCTTTTCCGCCAGGCAGCTTTCCAGCCACTCTTCCCCCAGCCTGTAGCGCTGCATGGGGTTGTTGTGGCCCAAGTGCAGGACCCGGCACTTGGACTTGTTGAATCTCATACAGTTGGCCTTGGCCCAACAATTACCCAACAATTCAACAATTACCATGTAATTATTGAAACAGGTAACAAGAACCTGATGGAGCAAGAGGGATGTGGCCATCCGATGGCTCTACACACTCGTGTGAAAATATTTCTGTACTGGTCTGTCTGTCTTCCCTGATAGTTCCTAATGTTCTGTTTACTTTTTTTGATCAACATTAGGTAAGTGGATGATTTCAGAAAGTTGGCTTTGTTTTCAAAATCTCTTTCTTGTTAAACATTTATTGAAAAAAAACAGTATTGCAAATATGTAGTTAGGGATTTTTTTCCCCCTCACGTGCATTTTTTTTTTTATTACAGACACGTGACTTCCCCTGCTGTTTTACCACGTCAGCGTTTTGCTAGTCTCCAAGCCAAATTCTGCTTTTAGTATTACTTATCTCATCAGACATTGCGACTTCAGGATCTGCTCCATTTCAAGAACATTCATGAATATGCTGAGCAGCACAGAGTGTGGTGGGCTCCATGTGCAACCTCCCTCCATTGGGAAAGACGACCATTAGCTGGCAATCGCAATCCACTCACCTTCTGAGCGCGCAGTTTCCCTTGGAACATTCCCTGAAAGATTTTTTTTGTTCAAAACTTTTTTAGGGGAATCTAATACATTCTATCACTCAATCACTTCACACCCGCAAGCTTATCAATTTCTTTAAAGTAGTGCGACAGGTTTGTGATGATTAACTTCCATTTACAAAAGCTGTGCTGATTCTTCTCCATGACGTCAAACTTATTTGTGTGTCTGCAAATTCCACTTGTGATATCCCTATTTTTCCACAACAGAAATAAAGTTTACTACTCTGAAATGCTTTACATCACCCTAAAGCCTTTTTAAAGAACCGTAATCACATTCAATACCTCCAGTGCTGGGCCAGTTTAAACTACAGGTTACACAATACAGTAATTTGGCTATTTTGAATTTTAGTTCATTAACTCTTGGCATCTTGTCCGGACAATTTGTTGCAGTTGGTTTTATTGATTTGTTTTAAAACCTTTTCCTGACATTTTAATTTGAGACAGTTTTTCATACCTATTCCTGCTAAAAATAAAAGCTCCTAATGTGGTAACCTGTCAAAGCTCTTCCACAACACACACCAGGGCAGAGACCATAGTTAGTTTCTCTGCCATTGCTTTATTTTTGATAACTGCTCATGTTGTAATTCAGTCTTCAGTCATCTAGCACCCCTTTAGACTTCCTGGCAACCTTCGTAATGCTGATGTATTTGAGCAAGTATTTAGTGTTACCTTCAGTGTTTTCAGCAATTTGTTCCTCAAACATTGTTTTGGGGGGGACATGACAATACTTGTGTTATTATGCTTTTATGTTTAATTGCCAAAGCGTATGTTTTTTCCTTTTCTTTAAATATGACCCTCACTTTTGGTTTTTTTTTTTAAATTTTCTTTACTCTGATATCGTGTATTTGAATTGTCATCATTCCACTTAAAACATTTTAGCCTTCTGGACGCTTTCTTTTCTAAAACAAAAGATAAAATAAACCCCCCCTCATTTTCATGTAGTTCTCTTTTCAAAGTTAGACTTGACTGCAGTCAGTTTTTCATGGCTTTTTTCTTACAAAATTGCTGTGCTATAGTTACCACCTGTGCAATAGTTACCACCTGCAAGAAAATAAAAATACTCAGAAATGGTCTCTCGTTTCTGGGGTTCTCTCTAAGATGTTGTGTCAAATGAAAGCCGTTTAGAGTATCTAAAAAATTTATCCTCTGCAATAGTCTGTTTCACAGCTCTTACATATGCAGTCATCTCCTTTACATCATCGGTCTAGAACTCAACTACCGCTATGAATCGTTACCCGCAGGGACTCTCGTTAACTGTACTTACTGATAGTTACATTTTTTAACCTTAATTAATGCTACTATTTCATCTATGTATAGCTTTACTCTTTATCAGCATGCCTTACTCCATCATTCCTAATTTATACCCTTGGAAAAAAACCATGTGTTTACCAATTATCTTCCTCCCACCCAGTTTCTGAGATCTGTTCTGACAATGATTTGAAGGAGATATTGCAGAATACTTGCCTCCATGTTTAGGTATCCAGCATTCATGCAATTATTTTATTACTTTTAAAAGGAGTTGGGAAAGATTCTGCAGAGTACGTCTCATCTCCTTGGAGCCCTTTTAAATCTGAGTTATATGGGGTGAGAACTGAAGGCTCCCTCGGCTGTTCGTCTTGTTGGGGGTGACAACACCACCCGCCAAGAGTCACTTCCAGCAGCACAAGCTTAATCTTCACCCGCCAGCGCTGGGAGCTGCTGGGTGAATCAACAAGGTCCTCACAGAGAAGCCCTATGATCAGCAGTGGAAGTGAGGGATGAACCAGCACGGTAGTCCAAAAGAATCTTTTCTCGAAGGAACAGACACAGTCTTAGAAAACACAGGTTGCCAAAGCATAGGAATAATCTCCTTCTAAAGGGAGTGAGTGAGAGGCCTCAGGCTGGAGCGCAGCCCTGGGGAGCGAGGGGATGAGAGACACCAGCGCCAGAGGAGCACTTCAAGCACATACTACGAGGTCAGGCTTGGAAGAACATCTCTCAAACGTTCGATACCTTGACAAAACACTGCGAATTTTAAAGCCTTTTCTTTTAGCTTTTTGTTTTGGGAAGGTTGTTGGTTTGCTACAAGTAACCTCCCACCTTCTGCCATCTAATGCTTTCCAAACTGATTTAATAGACTCCGAAACGCATGTTCATAAAGGTGCCAAGGGGTTGATTAGTTTATTTAGGGGTATGGACAAGCTGCAATGCACTGAGGCGGGCAGTGCGATGTAAAGGGAAGCTCAACTACAGATGCACTTTGGAAAGATTTGATCAATTTTACTTCCTTATATCAAATATACATGATGCCAAATTTCTACAAACAAAGTATAGATCCGAACATTAGGGCATGGTTCCAGAATTGGACAAAGAGTCCAGATGATCATAGCTGTCATCTCACACTCCATGTGAAATATTTAGTGTTACAAGAAGACACAGGTTTTTTAAGAAGACAAAGACACGTGCATCCTCAGAAAACATACTTGCTTGCATTCACCACATATAAAACAGGTGTGTTCAGCAGCATTAATTTCATTTTATGATCTCTGGTACATGAAGTCCTTGCTTATGTAAACTGGAGATGAACAGGTTATTTTGGGGGGTATTTTTGTCTGAGATACATGCAGGTAAGGTGACCTCCAACTGAAACAAAGAAATTCTCACATTAATGAATGACCCCAGCTCTCTTTTATGTGCTTTTATAAGAGCACACGCACACAAGCACGTGCATGTGGATACTGATTTTTTTTGTGCAGGTCAATACCAGGTCTGGATATGAAGGTGTATGCTTAATTGTGAATGCATAATTCGGCATGCGCAAGACAGAGACAGAGCGAGAAGAGGCAGAAAGAAATGCAGGTTGATGTGTGTCTGTGAAACCTGTGGTAAGTGCAAGGCTGAAGGAGCTTTCAAGGAAAAGGGACCCAATTTGTATCTTCATCGATAATTGGTTTGTTTGTGTGGAGCGAGCAGGCGGCTCAGGCAGAAAAGGCAGTGGAAGAAAGTGATGGAGTGAAACAGCAAGGGCTGCGATTCCCTGCCTGATGAGTTGGAGAGAAATTGTTAGTAACTGAGGTAGGTCCCAGAGGGGTTCATTAAGTGACTGGCCCTTCACAGTACCCTGCCATGTCTGACCTGGAAACATTAACATAAGGCCAGTGTTACAACACACAAGCACGAGTGTGTGTGGGATGCAAGGAGCACATGCCAGTGAGCATGAGCGCGCCTGCATGCATGTGAGTGTGTGTAAGAGCTGAAGTCCTATGACACACTACATTTGCCTGTCCCACGTGTGAAAATACCCCCCTTTCGCTCGCAGGTGGCTGCACTCCAAGCATTTGTTGGCAAACCTGTCCCTGCTGCTGCGGGAGGAATCGTTCTGGCACTTAGAACAGCACTGCGCAGTCAAGACCAGACAACTGAGACAGGACGTTAAACCATGGAAGGATGACATCAGAGCCCCAAAGTAAAGGACAATGATGACGGAAGACACAGACAACAGAAAACTACCTTCTGTAAGAGATAACGAATATTTACCGGGAAACTAGGTGACTGCTGGGACCAAGATGGGCAGGTAAAGGAGGAGCAGGGAAAACCAAAAGCAAGAAAGAAGGGAAGCTTAGTGAAATGCCCCATCCCATTTTTTTTGTCATTTAAAATCTGAGTATTTAAAAAACAGACTTCAATCTTTAGTTACACCTGAAATATGGAGTTTAGAAATATAGCTAAAAAGTGTCATATCATCCATCTAACAGAGTTATCCAGAAGAAACTAGTGTTCAAGTCTGCATTGATGATCTGAGTTTGTAGTGAATGGCATTTGCACTGGCCAGTGGGAGAAGTGACAGTGGGAAGAGCATCAGGGGAATACAACACACCTACCTCAATCACAGGTCACATTGTACATGAGAAGGGAACAATGAGACATCCCCAGAGCGCTCAGTTTAACCTGTATTAACGAAATGATTCCTACAAATAAGACCGAGTCACCTCTAAAACTATGTTCACACCCTCCTTATGCATATGACTCAGTCCTTCCAAAATCCGAGTCTTTTCACATCCTTCATGTGCTTCCACTGGAATATAATCATAGGATTTTTAAGCCTTACCTTCAATCAAGAAGTATTTTAAAAGGCTTAACAGAAACTTAAAAGTCAAAAGTAAAAAAAAAAACCAGCTAAAGATACTCACAGGCTGAGTAGCTAAAGGAAAATATACTGGCAACTTAGAAGCAAAATATTCTAGGGAAGAGATGAAGCAAAAAGATATGGAATATAGTTTAAAAGCTGCAGAGACTTCTCTTACATTAAAAGTTACAAGACTGTCTAGGAGGGACAACGCTGGCACTCAGATATTTGGCAATCAGACTTCTGAAAGCTGAAGGGGTGAGAATATGGGAGCTAAACAAATTATACAAGAGGGAAGGGAAGCAGTGAGTTTCATGTTATGAAACAGCAGAACAGAGTCAATAGCATTAAAAAGCAAACTGAAATAAGGCATGAAAATTGCATGAAGGAAACACGTCCGTACTTCTCCAATGGTACTTATCAGGATGTAGTCAATTACTCATAGCCAGGCCAAAAAAAATATTGGGGTCCAAGTATAGGCAGGTTGTATACACAGTCCAAAAGTTTTGAGATCTTGTGAACAAGTATGCAGATTAAAGGCATCACCCTTGCCTTGCTATAGCGTTTTCAAATTTTGTCTTCAGGGCATGATTCATGGCTACCTCTGCATTTGCACAAGACATGAACAACATGGACCTCTGCATCTGGCACGTCCGACAGGCACGACGGGGTCTGCCGCCATCCCCAAACGTTGTTTGAGAACAACATAGCTGGAGAATTCTGTGCTATTTTATTGTTCATTTATTGGTTCATAACATCACATGCATATGACAAGGTTTTGACTTAGCAGGGTCTTTCAAATGTGTTTTCATTTTTTTCAGGTATAATTAAAAAAAACCCTAGTACCCATACATTAGATTTTTCCACAAGTCCATGGATAAACGGCCCAAACCTGCACAAACTGAAATCAATAGAAGTGACATTCACCCTCCTCAGTACGCAGACGTGTCTGTAAATACAGAGGTCCTGGCAACAACACGCCTTGTAACTCTTTTTTTGTCTGTAGGAGCAAAAAATTCCCACGGGGCAAAACCATCTATTCCGGTCTCAGTCCAATAGTCTTCTAATTTAAGCATGTTCTAGGTCTAATAATATTTTCCTGAATTAACTTGCTTTTACGTTGCAAAAATCAAAAAGAAGCAAACTCTGCTTCAGAAAAACGCTCCTAACAAACAGCTTTTATTGTTTATGTATGAACTCTCGTCATCTACTCAGAGCTAAGCTTTCTGTAAGCATTGTCAATGGACTGCTCTATACCAGCAGACAATTTACTAAAAGATACAGATCAGGAGAAGTAGGACTTAGTAATCATATATTAGTATTTTTTAAAATAAAAACTGACTCCAAGTTTTTGAGTCAATTAAACGCATCCGGCACATCATGTATGTGATGTAATGACAGCTCAAGACTAGAAATGCTTTTGATGCATTATTAACCATAAAAAAGGCATTAAATACCAAGCTTGAATGCCATAGGGATGCATATTTCAATAGAAATTATTTTTCAATATATGCTTAAAGTTTATTTTGGTAAACAGATGACTGTGGGCTGTCACAGATGGAGACAGATTTATGTTTAGTTGGAGTCTTTTTGAAATGAAGGGAAATAGCTGGACTTGTTGAACACACGGAAGGAAAATAATTCTTTCTCCCAGCTAAGAGAAGGTTGAGCGGTAGCTTGGAAGCTGCCCCAGTTTGGAATATTTATTTCAGGGTGGCAGTTGGGAATACCATTAAGTAAATAAAAGGGAAGGGAAGGGAAGGGGAAGGGAAAGGGAAGGAAAGGAAAAAAATCTCCAAACAGGAAGCAATGGTAGAGAAACACGAAATTTCACTACCTGATCTAAGGGTGTTACAGCCGTGCATTCATTTTCTGAATCTGCAAACAGGAGCCAGGCCAAAGTTCAAAAGTACAGTAAGTGAAACTAATCCTGTTGCTCGAGCATCCAATAATCCCTGGCAGAATCTTGGAGTTTTTCATCCAGTATTGTATCACCAACATTATAACCACCTATCACCATGTATTAAAACCAAAGAAACCAACCAAAACCAACCACCCTTCCACCCCTCAATGCCCCCAAAAAAGACAACCCACAGAGGAAGCCTGGCAGTAAATTTTCGCTCTTGGTTCATATGGATTTTTGACTCTGGTTTTGCAGCTAAAGAAAGACGACCCTGATGGAGGAAACCCATGGTGTCCCTCTACTGTTGTGCATCACGCTTTCCTCATTGTCCAGTATGTTTTTCAGATTAAATGTCCAGGCTGAAGGATTTGATATCTTCATTTTAGCAGAATTCTAAAATTTCAGTATATCAGTGTTAGACATTTCTTGCTGTTATTCAAATTACTTCACCTGCTTCCCTCTCTCTCTCTCTCTCTATGTGTATATATAACTGAATATATATTATCATAACCAATTTTAGTTTGGTATTGGGGTTCAGTCCTGCAAACATTATACCCAATGCCTATCGATTTTGCAGGGACATTATGAAAGTGAGGTCTGCAGGATCAACCCCTTTATGTTTAGATCTTCAAACATTTGTAGACTGTTATCAAGCCTTCTTGTACTCATCTCTTTGCCAAGCTACACATATTTAGCTCTTTTAATCTTTTCTCATAAATCAATCCCCTCAGTCCCTTAATCCTTTTTGTTGCTTTTCCCTAATCTCCTTCTGGTTTGTCAATACCTTTCAGTACTGCGATGTCCAGAACTGAACTCGATACTCCAAGGTGTCACTGCACCACGCGAGCATGGGGAGGCCTGATGCTCCTAGCCCTGTGGTGGGAGGATGCTCCAAACCCTCAGGGTTTGCTGATGTCTCGCATGGCAAACTTTGAGCGTGGGATTTCCACGCTGCAGTCTGCTGCCTGGCTCCAAGGGAAATTTTGGCCTCAGCGATTCCCTGTTCCAGACAGCAGTTTCTGCTTCTGCATAGTCTACACCTCTTCTCGAGCTATTCTTCTATGTGAAGATGTTCCATCCAGCATGGCGACTGCCAGCCGGCAATGTGCCTGCCTGCTCTTTTTTTATTTTTCTACTGCACCCAGCTTCTGATTCACACAAAACAAGCCTCAATGGCTAAATGATCTAAATAACGTCAACTTTTACCCCACCTTTACCTCACTCTGCCTCTGCCTTCTCCTATTGTTCTCAGCTAGATTCAAAATAAACAAAAGAAAAGAAATATTTTACCATTTCAGTACCCACTCTACAGTAATGGAAAGGTATCGGAGAAGCTTCCAGAACAAATTCTTCCACTGTGAAGCAATTTTCTCCTTAATGACGCACTGACTCCATGTGCTCTGTAGCTATAGCAGAAATGGGGGTATTTCTCACCGCACCCCAAGAAGGGTGCCTCTACTTGCATTTCTCACCTGTGCAAGTGACAGAATATGGGCAGCCACTCCCAAACTGCTTGCGTTGATTTTTAATGCAAAACATGACTATGTGTTTAGGTGCAAAGTGCACCTGATCTGTCCCATGACAGAATCAAAGCTGTACTGCGCCGCAGCACGCTTCCCCGGTGCAGCCGCTGCTCTGCCGGACACTGATCTCCCCACGTGCAAACCACTGAGAATCATAAACCAGTGTTAGATCCATGAGAAAAAGAGCCCTGTATAAATGCTAATAATTATTTTAGGCCTGCAAGGCCTTTTCCCATCGTACAGACATGGTGAGATGGCAGCTCTGATCTGGGAGGTGTGTAAACTG
>NW_008824870.1:152147-178857 GCF_000699105.1 Pygoscelis adeliae
TTTTTTGATCAGAAATGCCACTTCACCATTTCACTACCAAAGAATGTTGCAAAAAAAGAAAAATACAGGTTAAGTTGCCTTTAATCTTTAATTCATATACAAGAACATATTGCACGTGGTGAAGTATAAAGGAAGATCCAAAGTCAGCGGGTTATGCAGACTCTGCCAGACCTTCACTTTCAAAGAGACACAGCCTGGGGAATTACACAAATGGCCTTCCATTGCCCTCTTAGTTTCTTTTTATGGCAAAATGCTTTGCTTTTATCAATTCCCCCCCTTCTATGAGTCCCAGAGGCTTAGGCAAAACAAAAGGCAGATGTGCAAAATGCACCCTTCTCTGAATGGAGTGGGAGACTCACTCCGCAGGAAAGCAACAGACGGATGGAAAATGCTCTCTCAAAAAGTAAAAGCCAGTAAGCGCAGACAATCTTTCTGCCTGGGTGAAGGAATTTGGCCTCGGCCAGGAAAAAAAAAAAAGGGGCTGCTCTTTTCATGCCCCCATAGGCACTGCTGCATTAAACGGTGTCAGGCTGGAACAGACAGAGGAGGAACATGAGTCTATTATTGGAGATAACCATCAAAAATAGAAGCAAAGAGAAAATGATCCTGCAGCAGGATTCTTACAGGGAAAGGACAGTAAACCAAGTGCCAGCTTCTGTTGTGGGAAACAGTGCGTTTACAGCGGGGTCCAAACCAGGTCCAGCGAAGGATGGGGAGTAACCTCCTCAGCAGTTTCCGAATGATGGCAGGAGAAGCCGGGATCCCAACTGCACGCACGAAAATAAGGGAAAGGAGCCACAGCCCTGCAGCGGACCCAGCCTGGCAGGGCACAGGCCAGCGCAAAGCACCCAGGGGCAGGGGCCCTGCACCGCGCTCAGCATCCCGGGAAGCGGGAAGGAGACAGTGGGACAAACCCCTCCCTATCCTGGAGTAACTACTGTCTCGGATCTAGGAACTGCTGCCCAGCACACAGCCGTCACGATGGACTAAGCAATCCAGCAGCATCTTTGGCAAAGCAACTTTCCTTCTGAAAACAGAATTTTCCTGTGTGAGAAATTTTACAAAAACTGCATTTTGGGGAAAAAATGCACACAAAAAAAGAGGGCTCAATATAGAAACAAAACTTTCAACACTTTCTAGAGCAAGTATTTCAGTTTTAAATTTCAAAATTATTTTTCCCTTTAACTCCTTTCAGTAGAAAATATTACTAAATCTAAATATATGTTAACTTGTTTTCCAACAAAGGAAGGTTTTATTTATAGCGAAATAACATTTGTTTTGTGCCAATCTGAAACAAAGGCAAATTTTTAACAGCCGTTTTTACCTGATTAATTCTAGTGCTAAATATCCCTGCTCCAATTAAACTTAAAGATCCTTGTACTGTTTTTAAAAATTGAGACCAAGCTGAATGTTGGGGTGGTGGGGAGGAAATCCTTTGGCTGTATTTATTGTACATTTCTAGTTTGGGGGTTTTTTTTCTTTATTTAGATCTGAAGAAATCACTGTGACTGCTTTTAGACTGAAAATTGAAGGAATAAAAATAGGTAGGATTTTCATACCTAAAATATTTATTTCAAAATAAAATGGCTATATTTTGCCAGTGCAGCCTAGCAGAGGTTAACCACTTGGCTTTCTTCAAAATTATGCTGGATTATTTCTCAGAACAGCAGCAACCCAGGACACGGAAAGCATACAAGTGAGATTAGCCAGCATCTCAGTCTGGAAACTCAATGTTTGTTCACTGAGCCATGTTTTAGATAGTACACTAACTCACATTTTCTTAGTACTGAAAAAAAAAAAAATCCAGAAATTACTTAATTACCAAACAGCAGCACTGAAACAAAATCAAAGCAATGACAACAACTCCCACAAGCAGCAAATCCAGAATCTGGGGGGCATGTGCCGTGCAGCCCCTCGTCCCGGGGACATGCCCCCAGCTGCTAGTTCATGCTTTCCAAACCCTGGTGTTCCATATACTGTAATTATTCCAGTGAAAATTTCAGTGGTATTATTAATTCCAGAGTATTTCTGTGAAAGCCTCAAAACAGATTATCAAAAAGGCTGTGTGTTGCACTCTACATTAGGAGTGTTTTCCTCCACAAGCAACTGGCTGGTGAAAAAACAACAGAAAAATGGCTCTTGTGGGTCAGACTAGAGGTCAGCGGAGCCCTGTGTCCTGTCGGCTGACAAATAAGTTGTCATTTCCCCCCATATATTTTCCTCTCTTTGGTACGCAGCTTTCACAAACACCACTGTTTCAGAGCATAAGGAAAATTTTGCTGTGAAAATCTATGGCTCCAAATCCTCCTGCTGTAAACAGACAGTCCTGTTTGCTCAGCGATCCCCGACCAGGCTGCGGTGAGCTCTCACGCAGACTCAATACCCCGAGCGGTGCGAGCTGAGGCGCGTCGAGACGCTCGCGTCCATCTGAGCAGAAACAAAGGACCGGTGCTGGCTGGGGGGCCGGTGCCACCTCTGAGGTGTGACATGGCCCAGGTGCCCGGGCTGGAGCATCGCCCTCAGCGGTCCGCTAGCAGAGGACACAGTTAAACTCTTCATAAGCATTTTCTGCCCCAATTGCAGTGCACGATGTCAGTGAAGTGGGAAGAGGGGCCGCTATCGTTAGACCAATTGCATGTGAAGTTCTTTTAGAATCAAACAAAATTCAACTGTTGCAAAATGAAACTAGGTAAGATTTTAGGAATGCCCATTTTCTTTTTTACATTGCTAGATGCTCTTGCTCATATAATTTTTTGACAGCAGAGAATGAAAAATCTGTAATTGGCAGAGAACGACATACAAACCAATTAAGAAACAACCAAAATTTTCCTGCCTGCCACCTTTCAATCTTAACATGTCACTGTCTCACATGCAAAGACCTGAATAAAGATTAAATCTGTAATAATTTACTCAAAATCAGATGCTTGCACAAGTATAACTGAAGTACTACCTACATGCTAATTCAGCTTGAAACATTAACTAAAACCCCAGTGTTAGCTCATGGTAACAACTAACATCTTGTGCTTTCTGCAAGGAGGAATGTTTAAACACTGGATTAAATTTGCACACAAAACCCGAAAGCCTCATCGGTAGAAGTTCATATACAAGGCATCAATCTGTTGTGTAGACTCAGTCTAAATTGGAAATCTTCTCGGCTGCCATTAATCATCGTGTTAGACTGCCACTCCTCAAAAGCCTTCTTTTACCAATACATGATGCTGGCAATCCTGGAGTAACAAGCCTGGCTATCCTCTACAAGGAGGCTGTCTAAAGCAAGGAGAAGCACTTGGCATCGTCGCTGCAAGCTACTTCACATGAAGTAATTTGCTAAACTGTGGGAAAAGTCTATTTTAAATTTGGGTTTCTGCTTTTTACAAACATAACCCATGGTCATAGGTCAGCACATAACCTTCCCATTAAAATCTATTTAGACTCTGGACTTAGTCTGTTTACAAGTTACATTGGTGAGAGGTACATATGGAGTAATTCATCGCACTTCTGGTCTAATACTCATCATTCAGGGCCCAGTACAGGAAAGCAGTTGAACAAATGTTTAAGCATGTGCTGAACTTTGCACATATACTAAAGTCTTCTCGATCAGTCCAAAGGTAAGCACATACTTAAGTGCCTTCTTGAACATGAATGTTTTCCTGAGCTGGTCCTGCTTTACAAACAGGTCCTGAGCCTGCTGGAACTCCCATGCAGGGGGGAATTTCACCCAAATCCGTGACATGATGTGAGCGATGTAATGTAACGCCTAGGCACGAGTGCTGGCGGAACAGGGCCCCGAGTAAATTGTCAAAGGCACCCAAGAATTAATGGTAACTCAGGACGAGTACCACTACCTTCAGATTTTCAGTCCCACAGTACAACTATTAGGCTGCAGTCCTACCATTTCCTTCAAATAACTTAGAAAAACAAGCAAATACAAAAGTGGGATTTCCAACAAGTCAAGTCTAGAAAATAGGGTGGGGAAAAAAAACCACCAAACCAACATGTCAAAACCCAAATCCTGCCCCCACCTTTAGGTGGCAAACGTCGCTGGGATAAGGAACGGGCAGAAAATGCCGTAGCCTCCAGCAGCGCTCCTAGGGCATTACCAGGTCACGGCACGCTCCGTGTGCTCCTACCCGGCACTGAGCAAACACACCCCTGGTCAGCATCTGCCTGTGCTCACCACTCTCACCTGCGGTCAGCGCTTAATTTTTGTTTGTTTTGGACAACAGAAGGTAAGTTCAGCCGTAAATAAAAGCCCGGATATGTCACCGCTAGTGTAATGTTTTGCTCAGCTCCACTGTCTTTCTACATTGCCGTTTTGCTTATAAGCATCATTCTGGCCCAAACTCATCATAGCAAACTGTTAAGAACACGCCAGCACATACACATACCATTAATTTAGCTAATGAAACAGTAAACATTTTTCATTAAAAATTATCTGTGGTAACAGTGGAAAGATTGAATGGAGCAGAGAACAGCTTCTACCCAGAACGCAAGGGCAGAACACTAACGATACTGGAAAGCGTCACTCTCGTTACCACACCGTAACCTGTTCCTGAAGTCAGTTTTGTATAGCAATTTGGTGTTTTGACATGCTTTATTTGAAAAGAGATTTTAAACTGCTACTTGAATTTACAAACATAAGATATTGACAGTTTTCATATATACGTATGATTAATACAATGTAAGATGCTGCCTCTATCTTCAAATGTTTACATTTCTGAAGGCCTGGAGAACAACTAGTTTAAACAACGTCTGTATTCTGGATAACATGTCTTTGCAAATGTTCCCTCTTTCACTGTGATACCCATTAAAAACTGTAAAATGTTCCATGCTAATAAGAATCAACAAGGGAAAAAAATTCTAAGCACGAGAGCTTAAATAAATTACCATCTTTGTAACTCTGCCATAAATCCCCCAGTTGGGATATGATGATTTAGCATTTGCTGCTCTGGCACAAATCCAAATGCCTTGGGTTTCTTAATGGATAAAATATTGCCTTTTCACCTTTCTGACCTTACTTCAACTTCAGTCTGAGGTGACATGAGTCTCCTGGTCTCTGCTCAGTCCTTGATGGACAGGAACAGACAACATGCAAGAGCATTTCTTACATTACTGCAGCCCTTCGAGTGCAGGGGGAGGGCTGGGCACAAGAAGCGAGATGCCTCCTGCCAGCATCTGGTCCCCAATGGAGAACACTTGCATGCATTTTCTCATCTACTGAGCAAGACTTCAGCTCCCCGAATAAGTAGATAGAAAAGATGCAAACAAATCCCCTGCAGTCTATAAGGAGAATAGCCTAAATCCAGAACGAAGAAAAACAAAATCCCCAAAAGAACAACCACCAAAAACACAAACAGGAAGGGTCACGTATGAGTTAGTGCTTGATTTTTCTTGTTGGAAAGAAGCATTTGCTACTCACTTCAGAAAGAACAGTGCTCCCATCCAAGGTGAACACTTAACACAGGTTACTCTTATTAAAAATGTAAACATTTGCTCTATTCATTCAGGGTTAACGCTGCGGGGGGAAGAGAAAGAGGAGTGAAGGAGCAGGGGAGGAGAAGCTCCCAGGACCAAGCCTGCAGTGCTTCAGCTAATGAACGAGATCAGCATCACCTCTTCAGACCCACTTCCGTGGCGGAGTCCTAAAAATCACCCCAGGACCTGGACTTCCTTTTTTGGTGTTACATCCAGAGTTTCCTCCAGTCATTAAACATTGGAAAGTGCATTGCCTAGGATAACACTTTCATGCAAGAGTTTACTAAGCTGCTTTTTAGGGATACTGCTCCAGATACATAACTCCACTCGCTGCTTTTTCTTCAACATTTTAAATACAGCCTCGCTTTTCAAAAGGTGATTTCAAGGCCATTTAATTGAGGAAGTCAATTCCTCAGCTAAACCATTTTTATTAGAACATTTAAGGAGTAAATCCTGTAGCGCTTACATTTATCTGGTTTATCTAGCTTCCAGGGACCCAGGGAAATCTCGTTTTAGGGGTTGGTTGACTTCTCTCCCAGCTAAAATGACAAGTCTCAATGTCTTTACAAACTGTACGACTAACTTGAGACCCCCTTTACTGGACATCATTCACTTTCTACTTCCCAACAGAATCAGGAACTTCAAATTAAGTAAACCTTCTACATTTCTTCTGAGTGTAACGTTAGGTACCTACTTCACAGCTTCCGAATCAACATGGATAGCAAGTACCAGCCGGCAGTTGCTGCGGTGCCATCGGTCCTGGGCAACCTGTTTTGGGGGGGTAAGAGCAAGCACGTGACAAATCGCGCAACTCTGCCTGCAGTCTGGCTGCTTCAGTTAATCATATTTCAGCCTCTGAACGTGCATGTCGGGGGAGGTCACTGCTAACCTCTTCACATAACTAACGTACGTAAACTTGCTTTGAATGCTTTTGGTTTGCATACATGTTAGAAGTTTGTGGGTACATAACATGCCAAAAAGATCGTTGAGGAATAAATATTCTGAATAAAACATGTTATTACACCAAGATGGAGCATTAGCACAGTACCTTCCAGGCTCTGCACCGCAGTCCTGGACAGACAAAATCCCTATCGACACCAAAGCGCAGGACCACCGAAACAGTCGCAAAGGGAATAAGAATACAACTGTTAGAGATACTTATTTGTGTTACCGCCTTCTCTCCGTCATAACTCCACCCGCAAATAACGTGTCCTTGCTTGCATCTCAGATACTCTCTTAATTCTGCTTATACATTGAGCTACAGCTAAACATGGTGCCAGAACAACATACAAGCACGCACGTATTTGGAGCACTGGTCAATGTGACCACGCAGCGGTTTTGCTTGCCCTCCATCTGCCCGCAGCACTTTCTGCACGGTGCTGTGTGGTGCCCAGAAGAGACTGTGAACTTCCCGGTGGGAAGGTGGAAGCACCACTCTCCTCCGGTTTCAGCTTTGCCGACATGATCCGACGGGCACCAGCAGCAGCCAAGACACACTGAGAGAGAATCGACCCCGAGGCCGCGCTGAGAGGTGCAATGAAAGTTGCTCATTAGAACACAAAAGCACCTAAATTGAGGGTCGGAAAGGCTGGTCACGCTAAGGCAGGGGAAGGACAGCCGTTGCTGGAGGTGCGGAGCTGGGCAGGGAGGCTGAGGGACACTGCCAGCGCTTTGTCCATCCCATGGGAACAGGCTTTGTCTCCTGTGGCCGACGGACGCGCACTGCCTCAGCCTGCCATCCCCTCCCCTCCCCGCCACTGACCCAGGGTCGGAGGCACACATGCTAGCCTTGAACTCTCCGTCTGTCTCTCTGCTGTCTCCCTGCCATATTAATTACCATTCCCCTCTGCCAGGGCCAGAAAACAACCTTCACTGCATTAGTGCTAATTAAGAAGAGTGAGCTTCCTATTCTGGCTGCTTAAATCACACTCCTCTACTCATTCAGAGCAGAAAGGAGTGCTGACAATCTTATTAAAAGCAGAAGGAAACACCTCGGTCGTGCTTCAAGCTGGCAAACGAGGCCAGAGAGCTTCTGTCCTTCTGCAGGGAAAGCAAAGCTGCAAGTGTCAGCAGAGGAACAGAAGGGGAGGGTGAGAAAAACGACACGTTTCCTAGAACTTGGAGATTTGTATCTCAGGGAGAGATGGGGAGAGCATCCCACTTTGGAAACATCTATATTTGAAAGCAGAACACCCAAAATGACTATTTAAAACACATTCCTGTTTGCAGATTGGCAGTGTAACTCTCCATTAAAACGTGGACCTGGAGAAGCTCCAGATGATGGCTTTCCAGAGACGCCAGTATTTGGAAAATACGGATTCTGATTCTCTGATTCTTTCAGTATCAGAGAAGGACTTTGATTTGCTTGAGTCATGTGAAGAGATACTAAAGTCACTAACAAGGTACCATCACATCCCACTGAGCTGTAGCCTGTGAAGGAAAGTCTTCCTCTTGGACATTGTGCCAATTACCCCGCTCATGCATGCACAGAAATGCACAACTCGTTTGTGCATTTTTCATCTAACACACAAAGTTTGTTTCCTTTCTTTAAAAGCGATGATCTTAGTTAATGTGCTTGCCAGTTTTAATTAGAGTGTAATAACAGATAGGATTAAGTTATAATAGGGGGGGGGCAAGATAACAAGAGTCCAATACTGCAGATCAATTGGTTTTTAATATATTAAATATAATTCTTCAGAATACCATTAGCTATCCATTTGGATACATAAGATCCAATGGAAAACAGAAATTCTTCTAAATCATCCAGGCTTGAGGGCTGGAAACTGTCATGACTTCATACAACCAGGATGAGAGGGAAGTCTGATTCAGTCCTCCTGAAAGAGCTACAGAGTCCTGTACTGACTGTCTCCCAAAAAATTCTTGGCCAACAAAAATTCCCAAGACTTAGTCTTCTTTTACTGTCAGAAAATACAGAGATCCAGCAGACCAATATGTCTTATTCTTCTCCAGTGGCTAGTCTGTAAAGTGGGTGATCATTAACTACTTCTATCACATATTCCGTTAGTGCAAGCAGAAGCAGTTTAGGCTGTGAAGTGAAAGGTTCCTGCTCTGTCTGTTAGAACGTGTGTTATGAAATTCCTCCAACTTTTTTTTGTTTATGTTTCTAAAAAGCTAGAAAAATTCACAGAGAAAAATATTTATTAAAAGAACATTATTCATATTGTAAAGCAAGAAAAAAAGAGAAAGTCTCCTTGTTGCATATGTATTAAGATACCATCTCTTATCATCTCATGATACTATTTTTCCATAGGACCCAAATCCTACTCATTGCATAGGACAGACGATACGCGAGCTGTTGCAGCTGCTGTTGCCCCTTCATGCAAGGACACAAACAGCAGTGGTGGCTGTGCCTGCAGCCCCTGCACTGCCAGCCCATGATGCCAGCAGCCCTGAAAAGCTGATCGGGAGAGCAGACCGCGACATCCACGCTGACTGTTACTTTTCAAGGAACAACAGTTTCCGCAAGACACATGGCTGTCCCTATCTTGAGCACGCATTATATGTGACTGGAGCAGACCTAGAGAGGATCAGGAGTTTCAGTTGTCTGAGTTCAGCAATATCTGAGCCTTCAGCATTTGGTTTATAGTCCTCTGGGAATGGTAGATGTGTGTTAATCGCATGCTATTATTTTAATTTTTATTGCTGAACAACTTTCAGAATCAATAGAAGGCAATGTCCTGCTCTGAAAAGGATGCAGGTTAAGAGACAAGAGCAAACACTCCAAAGCAGTGGAAAGACCAAGATACACAAAGCCAGACTTGTTCCGTCCAGAGCACGTACTGGGAGCCAGCGCCCAGTACTAGACAGTGCTGATTTCTCCTTGCACCAGAGGGCTAAATCACATTAAGTCATCCACAGAAGCATTAAATAGTTTCCTGACATTACATTTCTATGTAAGCAGTTAAAGCTGTTGCCATAGGAACATTAACAAATATAGTGATGTGTATAATTGTGAATAAAATGGACTGGGAAAAAAGAAAGAAGATGGCCTACGTTATCGAAAAAGTTCAGACTCTCTGCGCTGCTTGTCCGAGTGCCGAGACGTGGAAACACCCGCAGCGCCCCGCAGCCCACGGAGGAGCGGGCTCTGGGCACATCCACTCGCAGGCCCTCGCACGAGGGCAGCTCCTGCAGCAGCAGCCGTTTGCCAACGCGGCACCGGACCCAGAGTAACTCTGGCCCAGGAGAGCGGCCCCCGCCCGGGCTGGCAGCCGTCCGGCCGTGTTTCTGCCGACGGACTCTGCAGACAGAAAGAGACCTCGGGCAAGAGAGGCTACGTTTCAATCCCGACAGCTCAGGCCCTCCTTCCCCTTATTCCCCCAGCTTTATAAAAATAGAAAGAACACATGTTCCCATTAGTCACTTGCTAGAGGGAAGCTGTGGGGTATGTGCTGACAGTCTGAACGCTGAGCTCTGATTTGAATACTATTTGCATATTCCAGGTAGACGAAGTGCAACTGTATTAAAAATACACGCGCGTGAGGATGTACGAAGTGAGACAGCAGTCTGATGACATTTACCAGAAATCAAGCCTTTTTCCCAGCGCGTTTCCCAACACACTTGCTAGGGCCCCTCACAGCTACTAATGCCCAGCCTGGCTAGTTTCAGGAGGCTCTTAATTAAACTTCCGCTTGCCAAGAACTGTTTGTATTTGCAGAAGTGAGGACACAGCTGCCCTCATGGGAACATTAGACAGGGGGGTTTTCCCTCTGGATAATACCACTTGCTAGCCCCAACAAGCAGGAGACATTTCAAGGTAATCCGAATGCAATAAATGTCTTTCACTGCTGTTGACTAAGCTGAAATTCTGCACAATATTTTCAGGCATTCAGTTAGGACTAATGAGTGTCTAAAGCTTATCGTAGGTCTGAATGCAAGCCATCCCTCCTCACCGACATCCTCTTGATCTTTAAAAGCTCAGTGATCTTTGGCTTGAGCATAACCCCTGGGAGTTCAGAGGTTAAGTTTTGGGGATGCAATCAGTGTCTGAGCGAGGCAGGACAGAACTGCACCGAGGTTATATCAAGGCACTGCAGGGGAAGGAAGAAAGCCCCGACTCGTACAGGTGTGTCTGTTATTTATGCACCAATTCACATGACTCCCACCAGTGCTTCACCAAACATTTGCAACTCTATCAGGACCAATGGTCAACAGATGTCAACTACCTATATGCAGGAAAATATCGTATGTATTGCATTTCTGCCTACCTGTTGGTCCACTAAGAATTTTCAACAAAAGAAAACAAAAAATGTATCATATTATCAGCATATCAACACTGTTGCATACATGAGGGCAAAAATAATGGTCTAGCTATTATTTTCCCCACGTAGTTCATGAAATATAGAAGAAAGAGGCTTTTCGTTTTCTTACATTCCCAGGTAAAGAGCTCAGGACATGATTCCCCCCCCCAAAATACCTGTTCATTTACAGTTATTTAATAGACAGTGCTATGGCTAGATTAGCCTATAATCCATACATAAAAATATGGAACCTAGAAACAAAATACAGTAAGTTGCTAGCATTTTAGCAAGATCAATCTAAAAACGGATACAATTTGAAGGAAAGGATCTGGAACTTTAACTCATCTAGTCAGTTCTGGAAAAAGATTATAATTCAGCATTAATTCCTACAGAATGGCTCAAAAATACCCATGTCAGTTTGCAATCCTTTATCAGATCCTAAAGGGTAGCCATTATCTATAACATTATGCCATGCGCTTTTGCAATACAAGCATGCAGAATCTTGTATTTAATTCCTATTCCTGTTCAACTATGTGCAAAATACATCCTCTTCTATTCCATTCTATTTAAATCAAACTCTGTCCACCAGAATGATACCAGAGTGCTTTCTACATGTTCATTAAGCAGCATGACTTGCAGATGCCTTGTGTCGCCCCTTCCTGGGTAGGAAACTGTTTAGAGATTGATTTTTTTATATTTTTTTTTTAGAAATGCATTATGTGCTACCTCTGTCTATGTTACTGCAGTGGGGACAAGGTGAATGTGTGCCATGTCTTCCTGTTGGGGTGGAACTCGGCGAGGTGTGGCATGGCTGAACTGCACAGGACGAATCCTTCTTCCTCTGAAGCTCAGCAGGTCGCGCATCCCAGAGCGTATTAAAAACTTCTGCAACCTTCCCAAAAATGTTTTAGCTACCGTTGCTGAAACTATACCCCGAATTATATGGTATAAGTACACTGACGCAGAAGGATACATTCACCTGAATGGAAAAGGTCGTGACCTGGCAATATCTATTTACAATTATCTTTCAAAGGATGTTTTTAGCAGAATTTGTCAAAAAACGTGTTTCTGCAGATCACAGCAACTAAAGTGATGCCTTTGGCTTTAAATGTTTTTTCATAAGTGGTTTGCCAACCATGACAAAGAAAAAGACAGAAGAGGATGCAAACACAGTCACACAAAAAGCGACTGGCACGTAGGAAGCAGAACAGTTGGGAAGATCCTTCAAGCAATCAGAAGAGTAAATCTTTGTCATTCGGTAACAGACCTTAGTGCTCCGAGATAAAGCTTATGAACTTCTGGTTTGGAATTATAGCATCATCAGCCAGAGATCAATTTATCGCCAAGGAATAGGGGTAGGGATATTTGCATGGGAAAAACAGCTGATTAATTGTAACAAAAGTAAGAACATTAGACACTGCTAAGTGATTAAGAAAGTATAACGGGCTAGATGGACGTTTGAGCCTTCTCCTATTCTCCCAGTAAGAAGGAGCTTCCTCCCTTCGTGGCTTTGTTCTACATCCATCCTCAAAGACAGTATTTGACGTTTCTCCTGCCCTAAGGATTTTTTCCTGTATGAGTTTCATTGAACACCATTCTTCCACTCCTGTTCAGTGACCCACCGGGAGCTCCAAGGAGAGCCAGTGCAGAAGTTCAGGCAGACTGTGTTTTCAGTGTACTGATTACAATATATATCTAAAATAATATTTTGTACAAGTTCAGAGGGAATAATTAAACATTGCTCTCAGCTCTTGGCAGTGACTTTTACAACACTGTGTAATGAGTTATCACATTCTGACCTTTACATCCAACTCACCTTCTGCGATTTGCTGAAAAAACTTTGAACACCATATAAGAAAGAATAACACAAAGAGTATTAGATGATAGGCATGGGTTACGCTGTCAGTTATTGCAGATAAATGAATGCAAACATCAGGTATCCGTACAGGAAGCAACTGAACTACTTCCTAGTGTTGGATTTAATAGCAAATTACCAAAGAGACACTACACATTACTACAATCTGCACATCAAACCAGGCAGAAAGCAACCTGCAATTATACAATTAGACTGATACACAAGCTTCCCGCTAGTGTTTATTTCTGCTGCCAATCATGCTGCTTACTGGAAAACAACGGCTCTTAGCATCCATCGTTTCTCACGCTTTCTCTCCTCTATGCTTTTCCATCTTGAGGGGCTTTACTGATCACATTCTTTTAACATCCTGATGAATCCATCTTTAAGATTACACCTTGCCCAGCTACCTTTTGGCTGCACTGAAATCCATCTTTATGCGTGGTGCACAATCCATCCCAGCAGCAACTAGCTGCATGGAACATGAGAATAGGAAAGAAGAGACAAATAAATGTTTATTATTAGCTGATGAAGGCAGCTGATTGAAACCTAACAAAACCCTTGATTTCAAATGAAAATTATTAAATGAAAATCATTTAACTATGCCGTGCCCTGACAAAAACCACGAAAGGTGAATGCAACTAGGAGAAGTCTTTGTATTTGAGCTTGGTCTCCTCATAATATAGTGCCTCTAAATGACTACACGTTGAGCACATCTCAGATACTTCAAATAGGTTTACTAGCTCAGGTTCGATGCATGTGTGATCTCTCAGGTCCCTGTGATAATTTATTTTTCCCACCCTATCTTTCACCACACCTGTTCAAACGGTTATACCTTCTGTGTCTCTTGAGCATCATTCACTTACATGTACCTGTTACAGCCTAACTGCTGTGAGCTGTATGCCTTTTTGTAAAGTAAGTCTGTGCACCAAATTGATTAGGTAAGTCTGTGCAGCAGATGCTACTTACACTGTATAGCTAGTCAGCAGAGCTCACATACACAAACATACATTGGTGTGCCTGCGTACAGAGTAATCTTGAAGAGCCATTGTATCACATTGCATCTGTATGAGAAAGAAGTTTCCCGTACCCACCCAGCCTATCGGAACAGGGGCCGGAAAGTAAACGAGGGTGCACACCCAGTCGTGAGAACACCATTTCAAATGGCGAAGGCAGAGGACGCAGAACCTCACAACAAACCCGGACGCGCACAGTCTGCCGCGGGTGCTGGCAGCAAGGCAGTGGGCTAACTGGATATCACGGTTGTCAGTTACATCAGTCAGAAATGCAGGTACCACAGCGAGAGTTTTACATATTTTGTACATATATGCAAATAAAATTTCTGATAATTCTCTTTTCACAAATTACTTTATTTAGATTTCTAGATTTCATTTAGCTTTACTATCAAATCTTATCACAAAAAGGAGTCCTTCATTTTCCAATAAATGTTGAGAGATTTCTCTCAAGAACGTTTGCAGCATTTAGCAGCTCAAATCTCAGTGACTCATGCACACATTTTCTGGAGCCCACATTTCATGCTGGTAGTAAGTGATTCAGATATGTGGAGGCACGATAGCTTAGAGACATGGAGTAGCATCTGCAAGAACTTGTGTGGCATCGCCCCGGCAGCACGGGCTGCGAGCACTGAAGGGACAAATCAAAGCATGTGTTACAAAATCAGTAACTCATCTACTTGCTCGGGTAGCCGATGCCATGGCTGCGAGATTCAGTTTGCCCCGATTCACTCCTTCCCGCCTCATGGGATCAGCTTTCTAACTCTTCCCTCTCGCACATTTTAATCCTGAAGGTTATCTCGCTGTGCTGTGGGATCACCAGCTCCTGCAGACGCTCGCAGATTAGCAGACCTACTATTAGCAAATTGGAAATGTCTTCTGCTCCCTTTCCTCTGAGGAACACACACTTACTTTTACAGAGGAACTGCTCTTCCTTTCATACATGTGTCAGGATTCCCATTTTTGACCATTTTTTATGGCAATTAAAACATTTTAAATTGTCACACAGTACTATAGCTTTTGGAAAGCATATTCATGGATTTCAGTGAGATGGTTAAAAAGAGAATACAAGTCCCCAGATCCCCTTACTTGCAACAGCTAGTCCATGTAAGAAAAGCAAAGTATCTGCTCCCAGCAATGCTCCCAACAATGCACAAATGCAGCGCTCCTATCAATGGCAAAATCAGAGTTCAAATAACACAAGTGCAGCCAGATTCAGAAAGCACCGAGATACCCAGCAGTCATTTACAGGGTTTATGGACCAGCTTGGGGGGGTGGTTTTTCATTTCATTGAGATGGAAAATTAATGTTTGACTTATATCATGGAAAAAATGTACCAAGTTATCAAAATAGAGGATCTTGGCACCAATGAGCAGTTGTTTCAGGAAATATCACTTGGCACACAAAATTATTCAGCTCTGTGCACTGATCTGAGCAGATTTGTTACCTAACAACTAGGAAGTCCTTAGTCTATAAACCACTTAGGAGTGGCAAATAGGCAGTCGTCTTCTAATGAATAAAAGCCTTCTATAAACTTGTGTAAGAAGACAGCGGTTCTCTGCTGCTGATACCTATTTTTGAGCTGTGCCACACAAGGCACTCCAGAATTTTTCTTTGGACTTGAGCTCAAGAGCTTTTCTCCAAAGTAACAAGAACAGTAGGAATGTACCATGTCACCATTTCAGTATCAAAAAAATTGTCTAGCTGTCATTGTACAGGGGTTTAAGAAAAAGTCTAATTCAAAACCAATCTAACAGGCAACGCTTTACAGTTGACTTGACTCTAAAATGCCTTATGTTTTAGAGTCAAGATGGTAATTTGCAACGGCACCTAACTTACTGACTCAGGAAACACTTTAATAAACACAATAGGATTAGAGCAATATCCAGAGTCTCTAAACTTGAAGCACCTGCCCAATAAATGCTCACTTTACTTTCTTGCTTTCCCAGAAACTCCACAAAGTTATAGGTAAAATGTAAAACACTTATTTTTCACTATGTGGACCTTTTACCTGAAACACCACAATAAAATTATTCAAACAAGATTTTTCTTTTTTTGGCATCACCAATGAGACCGAGAGTCCCGACCGTCTCTCAGGACTATTACCACCATGATCCCTAGAGAGCACATTAAGCATTTCTTGCAATCTGCATCTTGGCAGAAATTTTTTTATAATCCAATGCAACGTTTGGATTTACAAAGGAAGCTACATTATGTACCAGTTTGGTATTAAAATGAAGCCTTTTTCCTCAGGGGTCGGGAGGCCAGCAAGACCTCCATCTAAATTTTCCAAAGTACACAGGGATTCAGCTGTGCCTTTTACTTGTCAAAATAAATACAGGATTAAAACGGAATGCAGTGTCCTGGAAATGCACGTAACACTACGATAACTCAAACACCAGGTCGCCCAGTGGACAGGCTGCCAGGGTACCGCCACCAGCACGACCGGCATCCATCCTTCCCAGGGCCCTGACCAGGACCCGCACAGCTTCACGCTTTGAATCACAGCTCCTGCATTTCGAACCCTTCAAGTGGCATTGCACTTTCTCACTGGGCAAAGAAAACTTTCTGTACTTAAGAGACATTTAGTAGGCTGCAAACAAATTCATCAAGTTGTGCTCTTCCATTTTTAACATAATTTAAGTAGAAGGCACTTACCATCAGTGCACAAAGAGCTCAGCCATGCTGGAGAAGAACAGCACAGCAATACAAGCAAAGGTAGAAAATGGAGGATGCAGATTATAAAATTCAGTCACATTTTAAAATTTTCTGCTACAATAATTCACTTTATGTAGAATTAATGTGGCTGATTGAACGTTTGTGCTGTAATTTACTTATAATTAACATTTTATGGTGAACAGATTTCACCATCTCTTTCATGCTGTGAACTCCAAGCCATAGGTCAAAAACAGAGATGAAACAGATAAGCACAAAATATTCTCACTGAAATATTAATGAAATTTTAATTTACTACTTTAAAAATACATCTTTCATCAATGCCTGTATATCAAATCATTATTTTAATTTTTTTACATTGTATTAAAAATATAATGAACTTTCCTAACTGGTTGAAAGACCCTGAAATTTCTATTGTGAAGAGACAGCTCAGGGGAACAAAAAGGTCCAAACATTCGCAGCTATCAAAAATCTCACATAGTGATTGGATGAGAGTCAGCTTAAACTGAACATACTACCTTTACCATTAACCAACTAAAACTGTGTGTCTCTAGTCTCACAAGCCCTGTGGTCCAGCAAAGAGATGCTCTTCTTCCCACTGAGATCTTATTTAAAAGCATAAGGTTAGTTTCTAAAAAAGTTCAACTGCAACAAATTTCTTAACATGTTTCAACAGACGTTGTTGCATTCACTGTTGACATAAAATATATACAAGGTGTTGCTTTGATCAGGCATTCTTATCTTTTAAGCCAGATCTGGCTAAATTTGAAACCTTCCAGAACAAGGCTCTGCTATTAAGACACCATGAGTCAGAGGAAAAATATGCTTCTTCATGATCTAGGAAGAAAGTCAGAAGAAAACTTGTATAAAATCTCAAATCCACTCACAACGTGTACTTAAAGCTGTCTTTCCTATTACCTAAAGATGACAGACCACGTCTGAATAAATTATCAAGTCATCTGCAATTCATACAGTTTCCTATATTCCAACGTGCTATCAAACAGGCAACTGAGGACATTCCCGGAATGGTCTGGTGACAGAGAATTAAGATATGGGATGACAATGAAAAAGTCAGCAGAAAATCATAAGTCAATGGAACTATTTTATGCTCTTTACTTCCTAGCCTGCACTAGTCCATTCAAAAGGCTCATTAGAATTTCAAATGAAAAGCTGAATAATACAAGCATTATAAATCTGTTACAAACAAACCTAAAACGCATAAAGAAAAATATACAGGGAATTTTCCCTCTTAAATTGCACTGTTTTTTCCTACAGGTTTGTTTGCTGGGAATCAGCAACTATTTGTTTTTAGGGTAAGGCCGTCTTTTCTTTTCTTTTTTAACTCACTTTACTTATTTAAATTGAAGGCCAGTGCCTGCCTGTCTCCTTGATCCCTCTACAGCTTGAAGAACGGAATCAAGACACCTTTCAGGTTTCTCTACGCAGCTTTAGGCTTTTTCTTTTTTCTTTAAAGACATTATGAGTAAAAAAAAAGTTATTTACCCGTGGGAGAAATCTCAAGAGAAATCAGAGCCTGAGCTTACCACAGCATCCCACCACAGAATGACTCCTAATAGCAAGTTAAATTCTTATCTGCAGAAAGTAAGACCTCTTGGTAGAATAGCAACAAGAAGGTGATTTCTGATGCGTCCTGATACCTCCACCCCTCCTGTGACATGGTGGCAGCACGTGGGTCTCTTTCCAAAGTTGTTCTGTAAGACCAGGGGACTTGTTCATACAAATATGTCTGCTGATGATTAAAACTATTCATTAGAAGTCCTTTAAAAAGAAAATAAACCCTTAATGTTTCCTTCGAAGTAAAACAATTCAGACCATTTTTAGCAACAACAGAGAAAAAAAAAAATGTAACATACAAACTACCACCAAAATCTGTGTGGGGTGAATGCATTGCTTCTGAGAATAGCAAGAAAAAAACCCCAAAGTTACGAGAAAATACATAATACTATATGAACGGATAAGACTTATACAGCATCTTTGTTGCTTATTGTTTTTTAACATTTGTTATTGTCAGAATGGAAAAAACCACCCAAACCAAACCAAACCCCAAACAACATGACAGGAAAAAAACCTCACAAAACACAGCAACTGAATACTGAACCAAGGATTCCAAAATAAAACATTATAGCATATCACCCACAGAAATCCCAGTAAAACTTCTGGACTTCTCGGACACTGCCAGACAACAGGGCCACATACATTAAGCCAGAACACTACGTTATGCTTTGGGAAGCCAAAGTGATGGCAGCAAGAGGAACAGATGACTATCAGGTTGAGATGTCCTCATGACCCAAGAGAGGTCAGAGCTGCTCTGTGTGCTGGCTTGGTGCACTGCGAGGGGGACGGCGAGTGTCCGTGATAGACCAGGACAACACGGCTGCCCCTCCTTGAGGCTGGAGAAAGAGCTGCTGAAGCGGACAAAGTCAATCAGTTGCTTAAAAAATAAAATTAAGAGATTGCAATGTGGTAGAGGTCTTCATCCCTTTGACCTCTTACCTAGTGCCGATATGCCACTGAAGCTATATGGACTCATCTTTAAATGAAGTATTAATGATGAGAAACTATTCTGACAAACGTTATCTCTGCACTTCCTCATTCCCAGGACCTCCGTTACCATTTTCTAACACGTAAGATTTTTTTCCAGAACATCGACTAGGCTTCTACTCAAATATTGGGCTAAACCTTGAGAGATTAGCTTCCACGGGCATCTGCTTGAAGAAAATCTTAATGCAAAATCTGAATGAGAACCTTAAATTCTAACCACTGAATCCCAGAAACATTATTTACTAAGCATCAAGTTCACCTGGAAGAAGTGTTAATTATGGCTGGTGCTCCCCGATAAAAAGGGCCAGTCAAAGTATACGCTGAGAAATTCAGACACAGTATATGATGCAACAACATTGCCCTGTTCAGCTAGCGTGTATCATCCTCAGATGGGGTATACAGAGCAGGATTCCTGCTCTCGGCTCAGCTGGGGAGCAGGGGAAGACGTCCTATATATGTATTAAAATATACATATGTATCTTGCCTCTTAAGGAAACAGAAATGAAATAAATATACAAATAAACAAACACTTCAAAGATAACAATGAAATCTCACCAGTTGCAGCACATGTCCACTCAGTCTCTTTTTTTTCCTAAGTGCCTTTCCTTAGTAAAAGCCATCAAATATCATTGTGAATTAGTAATAATTTTTTTAGCAGCATCGAAGAATTAAAGCAAGAGAGAAAGGGAAGGCATGCGAGAGAGAAAAGGAGGGAGAGAAAGAGAGAGGTTAAGCTCAAAGGCAGAGAGAGCGAAATGGACCAGATTATACAAAATTAAAAAGCAAATACGCGCAGACAATTTGTGCCGAGTGATTGCAAGCAATTACAGTCCGGCTTTTCTGGAGGGAAAATTGGGGAGGGGGGGAAGGTTATTTCAGCTTAAAAGGAGACTTTATTCATTCCTGATCAGCTTCTCCTACTATTCTCTCTTTTATTCTTGGATATCAATTTAAAAAAAAAAAATCACCCTTCAGATGTTACATGTCTAACCCTGGGAATCCCACCCCTGGGCAGAGAGGGAGGATTTCGGCTTCCAATCAGCTCTTTCTATAGCCCTGAAAAAGCAATTTGCTCATAAAGGATAAAAAAAAAAGGGAGGGGGGGAGAGAAAGAAAGAAAAGGAGGGCAAAAAAGGAAAACCACAACAAGGGCATGCGTTTCTCTTGGAGGAGAGCTTCAATTTTACTGTAATTGTCTGAAGAAGAGCTGCTTTGATCTGAAGAATTATTATTATGCTTCAAATGCCCGCCTGCTAATGTCACAGCTGTGCTTTGGCATGAGCACACCGAGGGGGACCAGAGGCTAACCCGGGCCTTGCCCCGGACACGGGTCCCTCTCCTCCCTCTCCTTTGTGTCTCTGAACTTTATTTCAGGAGCACCTAAAGCAACCACCCACCACCGCGGCTCTGCTGCCTGGGGACAGGGGCTCTGCACACTTGTGGAGCGGCTGCACCGCTCATGCTCAACCCCCTTTGCTTGGGTGGGAGAGATTAAAATGCTGAGATCGCCTCCCTGTAAGGATCAGGAGAGAGGATTTAAAGCAATATATTTTCTTGCTGTTTGGTCTCGCTCAATCGCTAGATGAAGCAACGGGAAGAAGGCTTTAAGGACTTTATTGTATTTCTTGCCTTATGTCACTACCTGTTATTGTTGTGAAATTATTTTTTTTAAGTTACAACTAAATAATCTACAGTGTTTGAAATGCATCTCCCTACCCCTCGCCCCGAAGTTAGACAAATTTTGCTGATAGCAGATAGAAAGAACCTGCCTCAGACCACACACCAGCCGGTGGCAGGAGGCCACACCACGTGGGCGTCCCAGCACAAAGCCAGGAGGCACGTAAGCGCGGGGAGCAAAAAGGATCCCGGGATTTTCTATTCTGCAACAAGATACAGACCCGTGTAAGAAGGAATACCACCTCCTTCACGTTCATTGTGGAAGTACAGGGAAGCTCCAGTTCTTCCAACTAAATTTTAACGTGGTTCCGTGAAAACTAAAAAGTCCCACTAATGCAGCAGAAGCATTTGCCACTGTGGACCCCCTTACTTCTGCACTTCAGACCTGCAGTCTGAAGTTGTTTGACTTTGTAAAGTCCAAACTGTTCCACAAAACACAGAGAAGCTCAACTGCTTTCCTGTTTTCTTGCTTTTATGCACCATCTCTGTACTTGTATGAAAATACATTCCAGGAATGCTTAGTCTATGAATTTTTTTTTTTCTTCATTTTTATAAATCAGAGTTTAGGGTGACTGAGATATTCTGCACATCAGGACAATGGCACCTTTTTTTTTTTTCCAGTTCTTTCATGACTGGGGCCAGTACCTTAATGCCATACCATATTGGTATCTGTTTCTTGTAAGATACTTATATTCAGATAAAAACTTTTAGAAAATATGCCTATTTAAGAATATTCTCAGAAATTATTATTTCTAATTATTATTTTAAAATAACCATATTTAATGATGAAGTTTTTCAAATTCCTCATTACGCAAAGCCCTCTTCTAAAGTCTGTATTTGACTACCACCATGCTGGGAAGGTCAGCTTCGAATACCCTGAGACTGATACCCTGAGAAGCACCAAGCGCCTGTAACTCTGAGCGAGCCCACAGGAGTACAGGACTTCTGACAGACCGACCCAACACAATGCAGGTTGAACGCTGAAAAGCGAAGCAAAGAGAGATGCAGCTTTCAAAATTAGGCTGCACCCATTCAGCTATACAAGACTCCTGAAGGACATAAAAGCAAGTAACGTCAAAAATACCTTTTCACGCACCCGTGTCAGCTATTTAAAGTTCAACACTTTATGAACTACGCAGTCTAAAAGCAAGATCAGTATCCCAGAAATTTAGGTTTTTCTCTCATCAACTGATGTATAACCCTTCTTTCCAGAACTGCTGACACCTAACTGCTGACAACCTTTTGGGTTGACAGTTGGACTCGATGATCTTGGAGGTCTCTTCCAACCTTAATGATTCTATGATTCTATGATTCTAACAGGACCCAAACTATGCCACCAATCAAGTCCTGAGTACCACTGATTGTCATCAGAGGGATTTGGTGTGCAGGTGGTCACGCTGTGGAGAAAGCATGCTTTGCACCCTCGTCTTTCTCTATCCAGTTTACTTCTAATGTCCCAAACTTCTGCTCTGCAAAGAGCTGGCATTTGTATTTGAAGAAGGAATAAATTTTTTTAATCAAATAGAGGAGGTTTTCTTCAAATGTAAAATTTCTTATCCACAAAGCACAATTTTGAGGTGTAGCAGAAACAGCATTCAGTCACTGGTGATGAGATATTGGTGACCAAGTATTTCTGCGACTCACTAAAAACACAATAAGAGTTTTGAGATTTTACAGCTTTCCAGTGAATAAAGCACTCTACGCCTAGGAACTTTTCAAGATACATATGACGTTAAAATCTTCCCATTATCATATAAAAAAAATTTTGTGTAAGTAAAGGTTTCTAAAATGATATTTGTACAATTTCTCTCTGCGTGTATGGAGTCAGAGTCCTGGTAACTGGCAGTCTGCCTTCACAAGAAGTCTATGAAAAATGGTACAAATAATTTCTTAAAAAGTCTCTAACATCTTTCTGAAATAGTTTGTCTGTAAAATATGTAGCATGCACAAAATACACCAAGACGTGGTGTGACACAAACAATTTATTGGCATTAGTCTGGGATGAGCCACATAAGTCATGCAGGGCTTCACTACTCATAAGTATTGCCGTCATCTCAAACTCATCAATAATACCTTTACTCCATTGCATCCTAGCGTGAACTGTGTATCTATGTAAACTATAAACATACACAATTTTTCAGTCAAAAGAGTAATAGGCATATAGCTGGATTTCACTCATTTTGTGTTCTCCAGCTAGTAAAATAGACACATATTTAATGTACATACCAAAAAGTGCAGTGCCAATAAGTAGAGAAAGTCATATTTCTGAGTTAGTTTATAGACAGCTATATTTTATGGCTGTACCACTAAAATCATATATGCATGCATATAAATATAGATGAATATCTGTAAAGTCAGAATCTGCACACATGAAATACAGGACTGGATAAATGCAAGACAAAGTACGTGATAAAAATAATCTTAATTTCTATATACAATTATGAACTCTTGACTAAAATTACTACTTAGAAATGAGATCTTCAGGTTATACTGTGTCCTTTCATACTGATCCTAGAGGCTGCTATCGGACATTGCTCTTTTGCTTTATAATTTTGCTAATTGGTCATTAAGAAGTCTGTAATTCTAATTCTGCCTTTGCCGGCAACACACTGTGGGTCAGCAAGTAAATTAATCTACCTCTACACCTCAGTTTCTCCAACTGCAAGACAGGGAAACACATATCCATCATGAGGTCCTGTAGGAGTTAATCTGTTAATGTTTGTATCAATCAAGTTGTCAAGTGCTATTTAAGTGCTTATTATTACCCATACAATAATTCCCTCTTTCAGGGCTCCGTAGGTTTGTAAATGCCTCTTTCATCACATACGTGAAGTTCTTTCGGGGCAAGGAGATGATCTGGATTACGGGCTGATCAAGCACATCTCTTTGTAGGTGGCCTCAGAACACCAAGTGCTCCGGAGCAAGGCAGACCAAGCATTCCCGATGTTTTGCTCCCATGCTGCAGAACACTTTGCCCTTTTTGTTTCACCACAACACTTTTGTCAGCTGCACTCCGCACTGGATCAGAAAACTGATGTAGCTTAAAGATATATTCGTATCTTATGCCCAAGTACCGCTACGGGCGTAACCTCACATGAGCATCTTTCCCACAAGGCAAGTGTAAGGCAAGGGTCTTCGCCTACCTTCAGTCTGTTCTTCCTGCATGTGCCCCCCTTTTCGGTCTGGAAACCGTTAGGCACAAACTCTGAGGAGATGTTCTGTTTATCCAGACCATCATTTGCTCTGACTGTTCCAGAGAAAAACCTCTGCTTATTCAGGATGCCTGGCTCTGAAACATCTTGGTGAGACATCCCACTCTGTGGCACATGTGCTCTGCCCAGCTTCTGCATCTGGGCAGGAGGAGGGACAAACCTTTAGTCCACATCTGTGATACCCCCAGAAGCCCAGTGACTGCCCTCGCAGGCACACTGTGATGCCAGAACACGTAACGCAGTCAAACGCTTTCTGGAAACCTCACACTCAGAGTCTGCACAGTCGCGTTGTGCACATGCCGTTGGCCTGAAGCTTGCAGAGGGTACTGCAGTTATTCCACCTAAGTTGTACAGTTGCCCTACACAGCTACAAGAGCTTGTAGATTTCTCCTCAGCTTATGGCCATGACAGACTGCTGTCATTAGAGCATGCCAATATAAATCAGTATATCAACTCTTACATAATGAGCTAGTGCTCTTTATCTATACAACTATAGAGCGATAGTTGTATAGACAACTTTTGTCTATACAAAAGGCGTGCAGCATTCAAGGCACATGTTAGCCAGGCTTCCTGGAGCCTGCATGCACTGGGAGCGTCTTTAGAAAATATAGTAGCTATTCTTCTAGTCTTCTCACAAAATGAATTCTCTCTACTGGCACCAGGGAAGCTAAATACAACTTATAAAATATTGAGCAGATCTTCATAAGGAATGCAACTAAAAAAAGTGACACTTTAATTATTATCTTTATGCTCCAGAAATATCCCATCAGTATGAGGAGCAGATAATTCACAATACTGTTTCAACCACTCTGCAGAATCAGGAGATACTGGTGCATCAGCTATACCAGGCGTGCAAACATTAGTGCTATGTATCTATGTACATAGCCTGTAGTTATTTATCAGTTGTTTATGCATGCACTTATTTATGAATTTAATTTATAAACCTTTATGTTGTAGAGCATGAGATGATAAATTCAGAAGAAAAATACTCACTCGTAGAGTATGGCCCTCCTGCCTCGTTTAGCTGAGAACTCCTTCGCTCGTACAGGTGGAGTGACCTGGACCTTTCTGCCAGCAAGCGGTTGGTAACAGCAGCCCAAAGAATTGGGACTTTGGGAAGAGCAGAGTTTTAAGCAAATCTCTTCCATGTTATTTTCTCCACAGGGGTCTTGAGCAAACCAGTTCTTCCAACCTCTAGAGATCAGTTTAAAGAGTCTTTTGCCCACAACTGATCCTTGGGAAATTGGTGAGATTCTGTGGCTGCTAATATGTTGGCAAATTATGTCACTTCCAAGTTATTTTTGTATTTTCAAAGTAAGCTGCTATGTGCAAAATTGCAAATCTCTCAGTAAATCACATAATAAATAAATAAATCTCTCCACATAATTACTTGTTAAATAGTTCATTTTCCCACTGTTCCAGCATTGACAGTCAGCTGCCTAAACTCACAGTCCATCAGTTTCAAAGAAAGGCATTTAGCAGGATTTCTTTTACCCCAGATTTCTTTTCCTCCTTATCCTTGAGTCTGTTTTCCCATAAGATTTTAAGTAAAACTCTATTTTTCCTTTAAATGTATATATTTTTATGTTTTCTCAATGCACCGAGCATGACAGAGGCAAATGGCATTAATTAAACACATGGCTGGACGTGCTGACTATATACATTACTGACATTTCACTCTCTTACTATCTTCAAGTACCTCTTGCTACGTGCTACACAGCTAAAATAGCAGAACAAATGATACAGTACATTCTGCTAGGTCCAAATATATGTCTGGGCAAGTTGACACAGAAAGCAGTGTGGTAAATGGGTCTAGAACGTCAGTGATTCATTGGCAGGCATCTGTTAACGAAGAAGCAGAGAGGCCGTTTCGTCCTTTGTGTTATACTCAACTTTCCAAAGACTCCTGCCATTTGTAGGGTGGTTTGTGTGTCTAAAGACATGACTTAGGAACAATCCTCCAGTTAAAGACAATGCAGAGGTTGTCCCTGGCTGAACGCCGTACGGGGGAGGAAGGTGGACGCTGCAGGGATGGACGCAGCCTGGCAAGCAGCACGCGCGTGGGTCCTCCTCGGAGCTTGGCAGCACAGACCAAGCCAAGGATGAGCAAACTTCTGTCGTTTATTTTCCTTACCTTTCCTTAAGAGTAAGTACACATTTTAAATAGCATCCTGACTATATTTGAAATCAACATCTGTAATAATTTTGACCTCTTTTTCATCCTCTTGAATAGTTTAGACCTGAACCACCCTTTGGTTTGAGTCTGAGATTTCTGCCCCCAACTTTCTGAAATCATTTGAGTTATTTCTTCTCTGCTAGAAGCTCTACTAGCTCAGTGTTTGTTCTTCACTTCCAAGGCTATTTTATTTATTTTCTTCACTTTTGAAATCGGCAAGAACAAATTTATATAATGAGCCTTAATAACAGTTTCTCCCATAAAGTTACCTATTTATCTCCTATTGTAGTGGTTTAGAAAGCACGAAAATGATGGAAAAATATAGGTGTAGTGATAAATCTCTGGGACTGAGAGTGAATAATTTAAGATAGTCTTTATCCATGGGGGTGATGCTTGGAACCCACCCACTCTGTGTGAACCTTTCCCAGTCACTCAGACTCCTCCTTTCATAATACTCACAGTAATATCCTCTCCACACAGACAAATAAAACCCTGTTTATCTAAACCTTTTAATCCAAATCTGTTCTATCTCTCAGCCTGTATCACTCACCCAATAGCTACCACCTTTATCTGAATGTTTTTGATGTCCTGGATCATTCTGGATAAGCCAAGCTGCTGAGGGCGCACACGCACGAGACATGCTGCCAGCCACATTTCGGAAAAAGCTCACTTACCCCACAGGAAAATGGTTTTAAAGTTATCAGCATCAGCAAAGATTTTTCTGTTGGTATTTCCCTCATAAACATTATTTAAGCAGATTAGAGACAATGGAAGAGCAGAAACCAGTTTTTTTTCACCCCCTAACC
>NW_008824870.1:178921-179967 GCF_000699105.1 Pygoscelis adeliae
CTTAATTCTGCACACTGTGCTATCAACAGCAGTACTCCCCCCTTCCCCTCCAATGCAAACACAAAATGGGATACAACACTTCACTTTAAGCATAGCAAGACTCACCCTTAAAGCAAGCTCCTTAGGAAACAGCTAGAGATTGATTTTGTGTTTTGTACAGCACCGGGTACACTCTCAACACCAACAAAAGCGATGTCAGCATTTTGTTCTTAATTATTTATCCATTTTTAACGGTGGTAAGAAACAAATATCGCAAGTGCTTTCTTTGCTCAGAAGACCCTGATGCATAAAAGGATGAAAACCACCCTTTATTTCCCCCTGGTTCTTTATTTACAGAACCATCTGCATGCAGTTGCAGAGTCCGGTTGAGCCCTGTCTATATCCCCATTTCCCTCCAGCACTAATTAGTAATGCAATCCCACAAAGAGTGAAGTTGCCCGAAACCTCCCCTCACTCACAATGATTTATGTTCAATTTGTACAAATGGAGAAAATGAGATTTCAAATTTCAATGCCATTTCTGCAATGAGGTGATTAAAAGAGAGAGAGGTATTGCGTTCTACTGTATAGAATATTGATCCCAGTGCTATTTTCTTTAGCAATAACCATTAGCTCAGTATTATTTGCAAACCTCTAATGTGAACCTGGAGATGTAATTTACATTTGTGCTTTACTTATTTGCTTTAACAAAACAACACAAAAGCTTTGGGTCTTTCAATCTATCCTTATTGTCAATAAAATTAGCAGTTCATAAAAAAATTAATGTATATGCAAAACCATCACTTCCTTGTAAACTACATGGAGACTGTAAATGTTGCTCAGAACAAAAGGGAGATAAACTATTAAAAGCCTCTGGCCATTTAACAAATTGAATACCAAACGAATTAAGATAGAGTTCCCTTTTGTCCCCTTCTTTAATTTCTGGGCCCCTGGGAGCCCGCAAAAGTTTCAGAAGTATTGGGAGGTTTCCCCCAAGGAGTGCGGTGTTGACAGGGGGTGTCTGATGGGAACATAATGGACACGGGGAAGCACATGCTTCTGCTCACA
>NW_008824871.1:0-485 GCF_000699105.1 Pygoscelis adeliae
TTTCTGAAACCCCTTCTTACTGTGGCAAGTGTTAGTTAAAAGTGACCCTGCCTTGACATGAGCAGACCCAGCGACAGACATAGGCAGAGCAAGGTCAGAAAGTAAAAACAACAAGGGATGACGTTGCCATAGGAAGTGAGAATTGCAAGAGTGCCATCTCCCTACCAGTGAACTTATCAGCAGAGATCACCTGTCAGGTGATGCCATAAATCCCAGATGTTCACCTTGGCCAAGGTGTCCCAGCAACTCAGACCGTGGTGATGAACCTTCCCAGCTATCGGCCTTGCTTTGGAGAAAGAGAGTCAGTCTGTCCCATCTGCACCCCAACACCGCCAGCGTATGTGTTCTCAGCGTAGGGGCAGGGGTTTTGTCTGTGCAGGGGTACGTATGTCTTTGGATAGGTATTCTGAAGAGAGGCTGGAGAGCACCTCCCCGCACAGAGAGCTGAGGCTGTCCCCTTGTCTGGTCAGGGGTGGGCAGGGGAG
>NW_008824872.1:0-274 GCF_000699105.1 Pygoscelis adeliae
CCGTCAGACGGGCACCAGGAGCATGTTCGGCGTCTGCGCAGCCATCGCACTGCTGGCGCTCCTGGCCGTCAGCCACCTCTTCACCCTCAGCCGCCACGATGCTGAGCTCTGCCTGCCTGCGCCACCGTGACAGGACAACGCTGCTGACGCCATGCCCGAGCTGTGACGGGGTCCCGTGATGGGTGTCACCCCCCTGAGGGACCGCAGAGGGGACGTGGGAACACCCTGATCCACTGCTACAGGGTGAGCTGCCCCCCTGGGTGGCTGGTGAGCC
>NW_008824872.1:395-864 GCF_000699105.1 Pygoscelis adeliae
CTCTTTTTTAAAAAAAAAAAAAAAAAAAAAAAAAAAAGGTGTTTCTGCAGATCCCCGTCCCCCTCCACATGTTTTTTTGGGGGAACCTGCTCCGGATCTGCCCCCTGCCCAGCACGGGGGTCTGCACACTTGCAAGTTGCACGCTGGAACCTCGTTGTCCTGAGCAGCGGTGTGCGGAGCCACGCTTGCACATTTGTCCCTGGTGCATGGGGGTTTCTGTGCACACCAGGGTTTCTGTTGCACAGTCGTCCCTGGTGCAGGGGGGAGTTTCTGCGTCCACCGGGGTTTCTGTTGCACCAACACGTGGCCGTCCCGCTCTGCACAGAGCCGTGTCCCAGCGCCTCATTGCACACTGATCCGCAGGCACCCCCTTGCACACCACATGGCAAACACCCCTTTGCACACTTCCTGGCACGCCAGCGCTGCATTGGGCAGTGATCCCAGCACCTCGCTGCACACCAGCACCCTC
>NW_008824872.1:1279-2466 GCF_000699105.1 Pygoscelis adeliae
CAGGGGAATGGTTTTAAACTAAAAGAGGGGAGATTCAGACTAGATTTAAGCAGGAATTTTTTGATGCTGAGCATGGTGAGACACTGGCACAGGTCGCCCAGAGAGGTGGTGGATGCCCCATCCCCGGAAACATTCAAGGTCAGGTTGGACGGGGCTTTGAGCAACCTGGTTTAGTTGAAGATGCCCCTGCTCATGGCAGCAGGGTTGGACTAGATGAGCTTTAAAGGTCCCTTCCAACCCCAACCATTCTGCGATTCTATCAATTGCTTCCTTGGTCCTTCTCTTCTTCGTTCCGCTCCCATCTGCTGGATTCAGCGAGTTCTGTGTTTGCAGCATTAGTTTTATCAGCAAGTTCAGGCTCGGTCAGCTCCTGCGGCCTGAGGCTCCAGCTCCTTTAGCTGCTGGCGCTGAGCTGCTCCTGCAAAACGAGACTCTTCAGAGAGAAGAACACCGTTAATCAGACTTCTTCTGTAACACCACCAGTCCCCATTGCAGGGGGCGTCCCCGCACAACAGTCCCCATTGCAGGGGAGTCTCTGCACACCCGCATCCATTGCAGAGGGGTTCATGCACATCAGTCCCCAGTGCACAGGGGTCCTTGCAAATCTGCAACCATTGCAAAAGGGTCCCTGCACACTGTGGGAGCCGCGTGGGAACCAGAGGCGGCCTTGAGGCTGCTCAGCAGCAGCCGTAACACCCCGGCGGTATCAGACACCAGCTGTTTTGCTCCCAAACCCAGGGCTGCTGCCAAGAAAAATAACTCTGTCCTGGCGTGAGCAGTACAGTGGGGGCCTGCACAACCACCCCAATCGCATGAGGGTCCTGCACAGCCACCCCCATCACATACGGGTCCTTGCACAACCACCCCCATCACACGAGGGTCCTGCACAACCACCCCCATTGCACAAGAGTCCCTGCACAATCACCACCATTGCATGTGGGTCCTTGCACTGACACCCTCCCCCCCCGCCTTGCACGGGGGTCCCTGCACGGCCACCCCCGTTTCAGGAGGCACCATGTGCACGTGCACTCCTGGGGTGGGGACTACAACTCCCAGCCTGCCCCACGCGGGCGGCCCCGTGGAGCCGCCCGCTGATCGGCTGCAGAGGATATTTGAACAGGGCACGCAGCGGGGCCTGCACCCAACGGCGGTGGCACATGAGTCTGAGGGGCCGTGGACACGGGGGG
>NW_008824872.1:7101-14470 GCF_000699105.1 Pygoscelis adeliae
AGTGAGGAAAAATGTCTTTACTGAAAGAGTGGTTAAACATTGGAACAGGCTGCCCAGGGAAGTGGTTGCGTCACCCTCCCTGGTAGTATTTAAAAGATGGGTAGATGAGGCGCTTAGGGACATGGTGTAGTGGGCATGGTGGTGTTGGGTTGATGGCTGGACTCGATGATCTTAGAGGTCTTTTCCAACCTTAATGATTCTATGATTCTATGACCATCATTATCTATTCTAGTCCCTGCCTTTCATTGTACAGGGAAATACGGGTTTGACTCTACTTTAACTTTAGTAAGTATGGAATAGCCTGACTTGACACAATCAATAATGACACTTCTGTTTTGAATAGACAGCATCAATTAACAGAGAGTTTGAACTCAATTGCTAGACTGAATTCTGAAGAAAGGGAATGGAGAGGTACCTGGTAACTAGTAGGATTGCTAAAGTCATGTTTGGTTTATCTGTGCTGAACTCAGTTTACAGAGCTCCTGTTTTCATTAGGAACTGACTATCACAGAATCTGGGCTGCCAGCCAGCCCAGCTCCCATGGGGGTAGTGAGAATTTTTCTCCTTGAAATATCAGAAGTAAGATAAGGCCTGGACTGAAAATAAAAGGACCCAAAGTTGTTCTCTCCTCTCCTCACCTCTTCTGTGAGCCAGGCTCAGTCAGAGCTTGGACTTCTGATGGTGTTATCCAAAGTCCCAGCTCTTACCAATGCTTGTCAAATGAGATGAAGGTGGCTGACTGAATGCAGTATTATAATTTTTTAGATTCATTTAAATCTCCAGATTTCTGGAGGAAAGTCTGTCAAAATGGAGGTAGAGATTAATACAGATCAATGTCCTGGAGAAAAAGCAACTAAATCAAAAGAATAGTTACCTTAGGTGGCTTAGTCAAAATCAACTGGTTACAGTGGATTGAGCAGGCTAAGATGATAGGTTATCAAGAGTGGAATGGATTGTAGCTGTATGTGCTCTACCTGTGGTGAGTCGGTTGGACTCGATGATCTTAGAGTTCTTTTCCAACCTTAATGATTCTATGATAATGATTCTATGAGTCAGCATGAGCAGCCAAACCAGGACAATGTGTTGACTGAATCAGGCCAGACCGGTGGTAATGGGATAACACAGAAGACACAGAGACAGAACGTTAAATTAAACTGCTTTGATGAAGGTTCAACACATCAAGCCAGGGTGCAAGTTAGTACAAATTTGTTATACTAGCGAATTAAGCAATTCTGATACCATTGTTCCCTGCACAGTTCAGACATTTGCTCCCAGCTCTTTTCCAGGCCAGGCTGTATAGGAACTTCAAATCTCTCCTTCGAGTAGTGTCTAATACCAGACAGGGTTCAATGGCCTGTTAACTCTGTGACTTAGCAGGGGCCTGCCCCTATGACATCTGTTTTCTATTGCATGAGTGGCAGCAGATGGAGCTCCATCTTCCCTTTATCTTGGGATAGCTGGAAGAGTTCTCCCCTCACCAGTACCACTAGGTTCAGCACTACAGTGGCAAATACCAAAATACACCCAAGGAAGGCTTCTATTCTAGGACCCAGCTTACACCTACGCAAGTACTTTTCTCTGGAACATTAAAAATCAGACATAGGGTCGTACTGATTGAAACTGCTTTGTTCCCTCTGTCTAAACTGGAAAAGTTCAACTTGAAGTGCAAACAAGGGCATAACAGTCCAAGGAATTTGCAGGTACCAGAATATTTCTGGGAAGCTCATGTACCAGATTGCTGGTTGAAATATTAATCTATCGCTCCTGTAGAGTGGTAGATTGTGTGGCCAAATCATGTGAAAAGAGTTTATCCATTCCTCTGGTACTCGGTGATAAGATGGAGAAGTAACTCACTCCAAGAGCCTAGCAGAGGGCTTAGCAGGAGGGCTAATAATTAATTTCCTGTCTCCTTTCAAGAACAGCAGCTGTGGCACTTCCTAGATCACTGTTTCTAGAAGAATCAGCTGCAACATGTATCAAGTAACATACACATTGTTTACTGCTAGTACTAGAAATTTTCCTCTTCATCTGTGGATAGATGAGGGGGACTCTGAATTTACTTTTGAAAACTGGGGAGACAGGAAAACAGACACAAATTATACTCCCAAGGGCTGATATTTCCATGGATCAAGGTCTTTCATTTGGAAATTCAAAGCAATTTTACTGTACTCCACACCCCTATGCTGTATCCCGGTTTCTCCATGCAGATGGAATAGAGAATTAATATTGATGGGCCAAACCTGAAGAATCGACTGCTGCTGCTGTCCACAGGTTGGAAGACATCAGTGAAGAACAAGGGTGAAACATCCTGCAGAAAAGCAATAGTTTGCTGAAGCCTGGTGGTCAAAGGCCTAGAGGTCAGAATTCCCACCCCCCCATCCAGCTGCCTGAAGGCTGATAGATGAACAAGACCAGTGAGCAATCCTGGAACAGGCTGAGATAGATGTATGTGGATTTTCTAGAGTTTGAGAGATATTTCTGCTAAAAAGGAAATCTTCTCATAAAGCAGAAAAAAGGTTGTACAGTCAAAATTTAAAGTCAAGGGCAAATAATACTGTGCATAATACTGTGCACTTGTTCCTGAGTTGTGACTGGTCATGCTAATCAAAGCAAGGGTGATCATCAATGAAGTGAAGATGTTACAGTCTGAAAAAGGACAGCAAAATGCAAAGGATTTTGTGTAAGAATCACCTTTAAAGTGTGTGAGAAACTGTTTAAGAGTCTTCTGAACTGGATAATAGAAAAGCCTATTTATCCACATCATATACAGCTGTTGCTTATGTTTAGTACAAAGTGCTATGCACAGTCTTCCAAGAGTCATACTAACAACAATGGTTAGCTTGACTGCAACAAAGCAAGTGGAGCAAAGAAAGCAGTGCAGCAAGCTAAGGGCTATAGCTCATGGAGTGAGAAACACCACAAAGCAAAGCCAGCAGGAGCACTGAATATTGGAGGGTACAAGGCATAGCTAGTTGAACAAGAAATGGTAGGAGGATGTAACTAGAACAAGGAAACATATGATAAGATCAGCTTATATTGGATCCTACTACTTGCAGGACTTAGCAGTCCTAAACAGTGAGTTAAATATTGCTGAACGAGAGTGCAAAACTGGCCTAGAATTTACACACCTGGGAAAGAGGAAGCATTGATGTAGCTATGCTAACTGAAATTGCAAAGAAACATAGTTTATCATTTCTAAGAAATTACTCTAACAGACTTTACAGTTGCCTCTCCAGAGGAAATAAAAGTGAAGTCAGGTGATTGTTTTTCTCTCCTGCAGAAACAATTAACACTCCTGCACATCTGATGTAAACTGTGTTGTTGCAGTACGAGCACCTTCCACAGGCTACTTCCCACTACATGAACCATTCCTGCCAGGTGTACCTCCAGTACTCATTCTACTATCTGCTCCTGAAACCTGCACTATCACTTGCTCTGCTAAAAATCTGTCTAATTTGTGCAGCTGTGATAATAGCTTTTGTTATTACAGCTCCTAGAAAAGTGGAAGTACTGAAAACTAAGCAGGAAGTAGTGAAAACTAACCACAGTCACTCACACTCAAACAGCTTCTCATACACTTTGCAAGAAACCCTAATATAACATTGTTTAAATTCCTCTGTTCCAGGATTTAACCTTTGCATTCAGTGCTGGAAGCTGTTGTCTTAGATTGGTGTAAGCAATCATTCCAGAAACACATAGACAGAAGCAACAGGCCCACACTTCCACAAATAAGCATAATTACAGTTCCTTACCCCACCCCACCCACTCCACCCCTGTCACCCACCACCCCGCCAGGAATCTATCAGAATGGGACATGGTTGCTTTTCATTTGAGACCTACCTACAGGGTTTCTGAATCAAGTCAAAGTATCACATGGAACCATCAGGGTGCAGCAATGCCTGAGGATACACGAGTCAGGACACATCAGTTTAAAGTCATTGAGAAGACGAAGGTTCTAAGAGAGAAAAGACAGAGATGGACTCAGGCATGCATAACAAATAGACCAGGATGCGAGGTATAGCATGTTGTAAATCTGTAATAGAACAAATTTAGATTTGCTGTCTAGGCTGAGACAGCGGGTAACAAGGTAGTACAAGGTAGTGCAAAGGATTCAGTTGGGTACATCAGGACAGCAGGTTAGGTTCAATAAGAGCGTTAGTTCAGCATTAACTAGTGAAGCCAAAATACTTCAGTTTAAAAATATGCATCCTGGAAAAAAAAAAAAAAGTCATTGTGAACCCACAAGAATGAATCACAGCTAAAAAAGTTGGCATGAATATGATTGTTCCTGTGATATCAGGATTATTGCACTGTACTGATGTAATCAGGATAGTATCCCTGCTGTCAGTTAGTCCATGCCCTTTCCTGCTAGAAACTGAGAAATCTGTCTCTGGCCCTGCCCTATTAACTTACATAATATGCTGATATAATTCTGCAAGATCTTGCCTAAATGCTGCATTTACTGGCACCAGTTCCTCAGGGTTACCTAGGAGGACCTTAGGCTGTAGTTGCAGTGACTTTGTTAGTCACATTTACTGTGGGCTGGAGCTTGTATCACCTCATCCTGTAGAAGATTCAGGCCAGCAAGCCACTCAAATCTGGGGAATATCTGCACCGGTGAGGCAAATGGAAATACCTTTAGAGCACATTAAAGGTTACATCTCTGCTATCTATATATCAGGGATGGAGAGAAAACCCTCCCTACAAGCAAAGCAGCATAATGTTTGAAATGTGTAGTACAGCAATTCAAGAAGAAAGAACGGGAGGAAGTCACAGATGCTCTTTCCCAGCGCTAATGTCATACCTGGACAAAGACTTTTAAATCCCATGTTTAAAGGACACCACCTTTCCATTCTTCCCTAGCTACCCTCTGATAGGGTAGATTTTGTATTATTCATAGGGGAATCTGGCTGAACATTTGTAATACTCTGTACTTCCTTTAAAATTGTTTTCTTTGATACAGATAAAGTTCAGCCTTTCGGGTAAGTCACTGGTATGTAAAAGGCTCTTTGTCAAAGGATGAATATTTCTCTTCCTCAGACATTACCCCTTTGAGACAGGGGACTAGCAGACTGCTGTATCGACATTAACCTATGATAACATAATACTGGCTGTCAGCCAGCCCAGACCCCACAGGGCTGGTGAGAAAAATTTCTCCTCAACCCAGCAGCAGTACAGTGTTGTCCCAAAGGCATAACAGAATAAATGAGAGTAATTCGGATGCCCAAAGATAGGTGTTTAATGTTGTTTTAGGCACCAAAAGAATTCCAGGGCTATTGTCCTTACTGACCAGGCTCATGCCATGAGATGTCCTTCTGTCTTCAAAGTCAGGAGAAGACTGAAGCGTCCAGAATGAACATCAGTTCACCACCATCTTCTTAGCTGGTGCAATTCAGCTGCAATTCTTTTTCACCTGAAGAGAGGGTGCAAAGAGGACAGAGCCAAGCTCTTTTCAGTGGTGCCCCGTTACAGGACCAGAGGCAAAATGAAACACAGGAGGTTCCGTCTGAACAGCAGGAAACACTTTTTCACTGTGTATGTGAACAAACACGGGAATAGGTTGCCCAGGGATGTTGTGGAGTCTCCCTCCTTAGAGAAATTAAAAAAAAAAACATCTAGACACTGTCCTGGGAAACTGGCTCTAGCTGGCCCTGCTTGAGTGGGTAGGTTGTACAAGGTGACCTCCAGAGGTCCCTTCCAATCTCAACCATTCTGGGATTCTGGGATTCTTTACACCTTCCCTTTAGGTATTTCTATACAATGATGACATCCTCCCTGAGACTTCTCTTCTCTAGGCTAAACAGTCTCAGTTCTCTCAGCTTTTCCTCACATGTGAGGTGCTCCAGTTCCTTCATCATCATAGTGGCACTTTGCTGGACTCTCTCCAGGATGTCCATGTCTCTCTTGTACTCAGCAGCCCAGAACTGGACACAGTACTCCAGGGGTGGCCTCACCAGTGCTGAATAAAGGGGAAGCATCACCTCCCTTGACCTGCTGGCAATGCTTTGTCTAATGCAGCCCAGGACACCACTGACCTTCTTTGCAACAAGGGCACATTGCTGGCTCATGTTCAACTTGGTGTTCACCAGGACCACCAGGTCCTTTTCTGCCAAGCTGCTTTCCAGCTGGGTGGCCCCCAGCATATAATGGTGCTTGGGGTTGTTTCTCCCCAGGTGAAGGGCTTGGCATTTCCCCTTGTTGCATTTCATGAGATTCCTGTCAGCACATTTCTCCAGCCTGTTGAGGTCCCTCTGGATGGCAGCACAACCCTCTGGTGTATCAGCCACTTCTCCCAGTTTTGTGTCATCAGCAAACTTGCTGAGGGTGCACTCTGCTCCATCATCCAGATCATTAACGAAGATGTTAAACAGGACTGCATCCAGTATTGACTCCTGGGGTATACTACCAGTTATTGGCCTCTGATTAGACTTCATGCCACTGATCACCACTCTCTGGGCCCAGCCATTCAGGCAAGTTTTCAATCCAACTCACTGTCTGCTCATTCAGCCCACACATCAACAGTGTCAAAGGCTCTAGTGAAGTCTGGGTAGACAGCATCCACTGCTCTCTTCTCATTTACGAGGCCAGTCATTTCATTGTAAAAGTTTATCAAGTTGGTCAAAAGTGACTTCCTCTTGGTGAAGCCATGCTGACTATTTCTGATTATTTTCTTCTCCTAAATGTGCCTGGAAACAGTTCCCAGGATTAGCTGCTCCACCACCTTCCCAGGGATCGAGGGGAGGCTGGCAGGCCTGTAGCTCCCTGGGTCCTCCTTCTTGCCCTTCTTGAAGATAGGTATGACATTTGCTTTCCTCCAGTCTTTGGGTACTTCTCCCAGTTGCCATGATCAAAGATTATCAAGAGTGGCCTTGCAATGACATCTGCCAGCTCCCTCAGCACTCGTGGGTACATGTCATCAGGGCCCATGGACGTATGTATGTCCAGTTTGCTTAAGTATTCTCTCACCTGGTCCTCTTCCATTAAGGGTACATCTTCCTTGCTCCAGCCTTTCCCCCGGTCTCTGAGACCTGGGATTCTCGAAGGCCAGTCTCGCTAGTAAAAACTGAGGCAAAGAAGGCATTCACTACTTCAGCCTTTTCCATGTCCTCTGTAACCAGGTCCCCCATCTCATTCAGCAATGGGCCCGCATTTTTCCTAGACTTCCTTTTGTCACCTATATACATATAGAAGCCCTTCTTGTTGTCTCTAGCATCCCTGGCCAGATTCAATTCCATTTGGGCTCTGGCTTTCCTAACTTCACCCCTGGATGCTCAAACAATGTCTCTGTATTCTTCCCAGGTTACCCGTCCCTGCTTCCACCCTCTGTATGCTTCCTTTGTAATGCAGCAAAAGGAAGGTGCAATAAAGG
>NW_008824872.1:14531-34703 GCF_000699105.1 Pygoscelis adeliae
CTGGGGTTGTTTAGCCTGGAGAAAAGGAGGCTGAGGGGAGACCTCATTGCTCCCTACAACTACCTGAAAGGAGGTTGTAGCGAGGTGGGTGTTGGTCTCTTCTCCCAAGTAACAAGCAATAGGACAAGAGGAAATGGCCTCAAGTTGCACCAGGGGAGGTTTAGATTTGACGTGACAAAAAATTTCTTTACTGAAAGAGTGGTTAAACATTGGAACAGGCTGCCCAGGGAAGTGGTTGCGTCACCATCCCTGGAAGTATTTAAAAGACATGCAGATGTGCCGCTTAAGGACATGGTGTAGTGGGCATGGTGGTATTGGGTTGATGCTTGGGCTCGATGATCTTAGAGGTCTTTTCCAACCTTAATGATTCTATGATCACAGAAGTTGGTTATCAAGTTGGTCAAGCATGACTTCCGCTTAAATGAAGCCATGCTGACTACGTCTGATGATTTTCTTGTCATTCACATGCCTGGAAATGGTTTCCAGGATTAGCTGCTCCATCACTTTCCCAGGAACTGAGATGAAGCTGCCTGGCCTATAGTTCCCTGGGTCCTCCTTGTCCTTTTTGAAGAGAGGAGTGACATTTGCTTTCCTCTAGTTCTCAGGTACTTCTCCTGATCTCTGTGATTGATCAGTTACTGAGAGTGGCCTTGGAACGACATCTGCCAGCCTCCTCAGCACTTCTAGGTGCATCCCATCAGGTCCCATGGACTTATGTACGTGCAGTTTACTTTAAGTGTTGCTTGACCTGATCCTCTTCCAGCAAGGGTACATCTTCCTTGCCCCAGCCTTTCCCCCTGGTCTCTGGGACCTGTGATTCTTTACTGAAAGAATGGTTAAACACTGGAACCGGCTGCCCAGGGAAGTGGTTGAGTCACCATCCCTGGAAGTAGTTAAAAGACGTGTAGATGAGGCGCTTAGGGACATGGTGTAGTGGGCATGGTGGTGTGGGGTTGATGGTTGGACTCGATGATATTAGAGGTCTTTTCCAACCTTAGTGATTCTATGTACACAACTGAGCAGATAACCTGAAGTAACCAAAGAGGTATTCCATACCATATAATGTCATGCTCAAATATAAAAGGGAAAAGAGAAGGTTTTAGGGGGCATTAGCCATCTTTTGCTCAGGAATTGGCTGGGCATCGGTCTACCCACAGGAGTTGGTGAGTGATTGCCTTTGCATCACCTGTTTTATTTTTTCTTCCCTCTTCTTCCAGTCATTCTTCACTTATTAATTATTATCTTGTTTGTTTGGTTTTTTGTTTGTTTTATCTTGACCCCCAAGTTTTCTTGATTTTATTCTTCTTTTCCTCTTTGTACGTCCCAATGTGCGTGGCGGAGGGGAAGTTAGTGAGTGTGTGGTGCTTATCTGCCTGCCACAGTTAACCCACAACACCCACCAATAAAAATAAGACAAACTTCTAGTTAGCTTTAATTGAACAGTACTAATTTGCACCATAGGATATTGTAGTGGCAGAAATGCCAAAGGAGCAATATAGATTTACCTAGCTAGTAATGGGGCTCCAAAAATCCTGATTATGCATTCAGATTTGGTATTGTGCTCTCACAATTTGTATTCAGTTTGTTAATATCAGTTCATTCTGAGGCAAGAAGGTGATTAGTTGTATCAGAAAACAAGGATTACTGAAGGTGTCCAAAGGAGATTGAATCAAAGTTTCAGCCTGTTTCCTTGAGCTTTTTCTGAAAATTCTACTTGAGCTGTCTTGTCTAGGTCAGTCCTGCCCACTAGTTCAGGGAAGACCATATGGGATTTACTTTTTTTGCAGCTTCGATCAGCTTCTTTGGCTTCCAGACAGTGTTTGTCTGTAGTCCCCAGAGGAAAGGAACCTAGCAGACAGTCTGTGATTGCTCTTTCTGTGAAGATTAGATGGAAGATATTCCAGCTGTGAGAAATGCCACTTCATATTGGAAAGCCTAGGGAGGAGGGGTGTGGGTGTGAGAGGGTGTCTGTGTGTGTGTGTGTGTGTACAGGGACATCCATTTACAGGCTATTCAACTTAAAAGACAACACAATAAATAGGAGAAGTAATAAATGAAGCACAGACATATGCATACTATAATGAACAGCAGATAATGGATATAGTAACAAAGCCCCAAACTAAATAGTAATAATTCAAGTGTAGCCTTGAAGACATTCAAACAGTAACTTTGTAGTTGATAAGAAGAAAACAAGATTATCACAGGATTAGAATGAGTCTCACTGGTAAATGACAATTTAGTATGGGATGTTTAAAAGTTACGGGATGTTTTAGAGGATTGTGGGAATGCGTGAAATTCATTGTAGGATGTTCTGGGGAATTATCAAAGGTAGGGAGAGGTCAAATTGAGGTGAACTGAGGAGGAAAAGTGTGTGAGGATGAAGAGAATTAAGAGAAGAATTAATAACAAGGGCTAAAAAACCAGCAGTCTAAGCAGGCTGCTGGGTCAGTTGTACTTGCTTGGCCAGCCCTTTCCCCAGTCACTATGATCTGTTCCATCTTCTTTATTTCTAAGTACTTCCTGTATGTGTGTGTGAGAGTTTGCACTCTAGCTTGTTTGTGTGCATGTGTTTGTGTGTGTAAGTGCTTGTTCTGCCACTAAATTTTTAGTTGGACAAACTGAGAGGTAGGAAACTTGAATCTGAAAAGACCCAGGGCATCTGCTGGAGACCGGATAAAAGGCCCAGGGCCTATGATAGATACTGATGGGACTTGAAGTCTCGGCTAGACATCAAGAGATACCCACGAATAGAAGTATATGTGTAAGTTAAGTGAATTAGGGTATATGTATAGTCCAATAGCATATTTTAATCTTGATTAGCAGGAAGAAGAGCAGGCGTTTTCTGTTGTTCATGTTTATATGAGTGCTGCCTGTGTTTGTGTGGGTGCCAGTAAAGGTAGTGTCCTCACTGTTTTGATCAATGTGGCAGCCATGCCTGTACTGGGTTTTCCTGTGCCAATGTTCACGTTTGCCGTATGTGCTCTGTTGCTATTGGCTGGACCTGTGAGTGGGGAAAAGCAGCAGCAGTCCTTCTAGCAGGATGGTATAGGAGGATTTCCCTGAGTCCTTCCAACCACCAGATAAGAATATGCTTAACAGAGGGGGGTGTGCAGTGAGAGGAGGACCGCTGTCCACCAAAATCTCCTGCTAAGGTTCAGGAGTGTGTGACTTCTGATACTAAGACTCCTCTTGTGTCAGCTTTCATAGTCTAAACAGGTTTTAATGTGACTTGAAACCACATGGTCAGCAGGAGAAAGCAGAGGCTGGATCCCTTATCCCACTGAGATGGCATGGCCGGTCAAGTTAGATCACTGCCCTCACCGCTCATTCCTATCTAATGCACTGCTCTAGTGCTCTTCACCAGTCTGCTTGTTGTTCACTGCCCTCTTGTGGCTCACACAGTTTTGCCAGTGCTTTTCCCAGTCACCTGAACTGTTTCATTCACACAGCATTTTGGGCTTTTTTTCCTGTTAAAATCACAGTCCTGGATGTGATGGACTTCACTCAGCCTACCTATCCATTTTAGCTATACCCCAGCCCCTATATGCCCACTAAGCCTCAGCCTAGGCAGCAAGTTCAAACCCATCCTTTTTTTCCTGCCTCACCCTAGTCCACCCCATTATCAATTCATCTGTTTTATTACATTTTTGATGACACATTGTTCTGGACTATTTTACTCATGCTAAAACTATACCTGAAACAAGTTCAGCTTCACTCTCACACCATCATCATCCAGCCTGCACAGTGACATGGAGAGGGGTTTGGCCTAATCAACTCATATATGTTTTTTCCTCCTTCTTTTGTGTACACTCAGGGTTATTTTATGTTTCAAACATGATGCTATCTCATGTTCTGACTTGTGCTATTCAGCTGATGGCAGAGGCTGGATTGTCATTCAGCAAGAGGCTTATTCCTGGGGCAGAGCGTATGGGACTTTTTTTCCACAGACCCCTTTCCCTCATTCCACACTTCACAACTCATTGTACAACTGGCATCCTGGAACAAATAAACAGGGAGATGCTGTGGGGAGGGTTGATGGACTAGCCTCAAGACCTACAGCCCTGGGAGAAAGATCAGAGAGTGTTTTCTTTGTCTGCAGCAAAGTTTCCCATAACTCTTAGCATGACCTAGGGAATTGTGACTCCTCTGATTTGAGACATCACCCCTTCGCTGGGTTTGAAAATGATCATGAAAATGGTTGAGTTTTAAAGTGACCCAATAAGCAGAGGAAGACTGAATACTTCCATAGACAAGGACAACGGAGTTCTTCCTAATTCAATGTCCTGTCTTGATCCACCTTTGTTAAATTACTTCCCTTGACAAGTCCATTTTTGACACTGTGCTGTTCCACTTTCATATATCAGTGTTAACTCTCAATTTCAATTTGATCCTTCAAGCCTAACCTGCCTAGAATAAATTGTCACTATCCTAATCTGGGCTTAATCAGGCTTCACCCTGACCTATTCCAGTCATGATGTCCTATACTCTATCTTAACTGGGAAATTTAACCACAGTGCCAAACTTATGGATACATTGTAACACATTGCTCCATTGTCTTCTTATCTTAATAGCCCTATGTTAATCCTCTGTCATGCTAGGAATTAATCCTCAAGTGAACAGATTGAGCCCTGAAAGATGCAGAAAATTCAAGATACATATTAACCCACTGACTTCCCCTTGTCCATGTATGTTTATGTCCAGCCCTGGTCCACCCATCTTAACTTTGATACATAGAGTGCTTCAGTTATACTCACGCATAAATTTCACTCAGCCCCCACAGAATACTTTACAGATTGCCTTCGGTGGAGACACTCAAACAAAACAACTAACCTCTGCTATTTCAGCCCAGCCAATTTGGAGCTGCCACTGTCAGTACTAGGCCCCAGGCCCACAAGAATAATATGTATCATGCCACAGAATTTGTTAGGTCTTGTCTGGATCTGAACTTATTTTTATTTACTTTTAGTTTTATAAGTGAAGTTTTTAAGAAACTGGCTGTGCCTGCAACTTGCTTTTGGATCAGAGTTGTCCCAGCTGTAACAGCAGAAATGCTTAACGATCTTGTGTTTATGACTAGCTAGAGTTTTTGTGTGTTTTTTTAGAGCAAATTGTCTGGCTATTAATGAACATATTTTTTATTAGTTTTATTTATTTAGGTTTGGCTTAACTTTGTGCATTTGCAGGTTTTCAGTCCAAAAGAAATAAAACCATGACTAGAGAAGGACTATCAGATTGAAGCAATCACATAACTAAGTTTATAAGCCAAACAGAAATAAGTGCTAGCAAAAAGGCTGTTTGAAACATAAAATAACCCTGAGTGTACACAAAAGAAGGAGGAAAAAACCCTCCCACCAGTGACACCATGCTACTTCTTGGGGATGGAATAAAGGATGGAATAATTCAATATTCCTTGTGTTAGCTGTTATTTGATTCAAGAGCCAGCAATGTGCCATTGCCACATAGAAGGCTAACAGTATCCTGGGCTGCATTAGGCAAAATATTGCAAGCAGGTCAAGGGTGGTGATCCTTCCCCTCTACTCAGCACTGGTGAGGCTATACCTGGAGTATTGTGTCCAGTGCTGGGCTCCCCAGGACAAGAGAGACTTGCACTCTTGTACTGGGCCGTGAAGGGGGGTCAGTGCGGGAGAAGGAACTGAGATCACGTTCAGACACTCCCCTCTGCCAGAGAGCCAGAGATACTCTGATTTAAAAAACAAATTGGCAAGAATTTGTGCAGAGATTGACCTGAAATGTCCAGACGTGTTACCTGTCCCATTCATGTATATAAGAAACATTCTGAATAGAAAATATGGACTGTAACCTCATGAGATTTTAATGGACAAACCTGTGTGACTGTCTTACACAGCACCCTGAACTCTCATACAGTCAAACTTAAAATTGACAGATAATAGTCTTCTAAAGTAATGTCAAGTATTAATGAAATGTGTAAGGACTTCCCACACGCAGCTGAAAGAAGCCTCACCTGGACTCACCACTGAAGTCTGTCACTCCTTGAAACCTGGAGACTGGGACTGCATTAAGGTATACCAGTGAAAACATGCACTTCAGCTGTGCTGGAAGGGACCTTAATCAGGTACTGGTAACTACTACTACTACTACTACTACTACTACTACTACAGTAATGTGCAAGTGCTGCCCAGCCGGATCTGCGCTTCGCAGTGTAGAAGGGTCACACCACCTTCAGATACAACACACCTGTCACAGAAGGGGTGGATGATCTGGATGAACTTTCTTTGATCAAATGCCAACAGAAGTATAACCTACAACCCTGCAAATAGACTTTGATGACCCTATTGTTATAATCCGAACCCGTTGATTGTTTTTAGAAATTATAGCTTTGTTTGGTCTGGGATTTTGTAATTGGCGTTATATTATTACTGGTCATATACTAACCTGTAAGAATTGTTATATGATAAGACCATAGTAAATGAAAGATTATGAGGAGTATGTATCTCTAACGTCCATAAGAGACCTGTTAATTGGACTGGCACTTGTACATTAGGATTTCTTTTTTCCTGGCACCTTAATACATCCAGACGTCTTAAGATAAGCTGATTAAGACAGCATTTAAATATGTTTTGCTGGGATTATTAACTTTGCTGGTGGTGTTTGAGTGGGTACAGTTGACCTTACGTTGTGACAAACTGCTGTGTGAGAGGCTGGAAAGAAGCATAACTCAAGCAAAGGCTAGAACAATAATGCTGAATATATTAGAGGATAAGGAAGAAGAAAAGGAAGAAGTGCTTGGACTAATGACTTCTAAATGATTATAAAATCTAGAGGCAAGAACACATGATGGGACAGCATGGCCCACGTGGAGATTGATCCTGGTCTCCCAGGAGTTGTGAGCACTGAAGACAGTAATATCATGACTACAAAGCAAAGATGAGTGAAAAGAGAAATAGGCATATATGTCATTGCTTTCTTATCACCTGTACTCTGCAATAAAAATAAGGTTAATAGAGAAAAATCTCAATAAACAGCATAATTTGGCCTTTTCTATTAGCATCAGAAATGCAGAGAGACAGACACAGGTAAATTAATTACTTTATAACCTCCACATCTGTTTAACTGTCTTGACACTGATGACCTGTCTTCTTTCTTGCTTTCTTTGTTTTAGAAGCTTACTTCTTGCCATCCTTGCGCACAGAGCACATCCTCTTCACCTGGATGATGCGGGGCCGGCTTAGCTCTTCATCCCAGTAGTACTCTGGGGACAGTAGGCGTGTGGGCTTGTGATACAGGAGGTACTTGTTGAGGTGGCTCTCATCATGCCACCTAGCTTCAATGTCATTTTCTCTGTCCTCCATGACCCCTTTAAAACAGGCTCTGGTCAGTTTGTAGACCTCGGCAACATTTCCCCCATAGAAACTTGCTGTATAATAAGTCCCCTTCTCCCTTAGGGATAGCAGCTTGTGACTCAGTGCGTGTCTCATATGATTTGCTCTCACGATGTGCAGTGTACTGCCAGGAGCTGATGGTCCCCATCAGTGTATCAATGATCTCCACACCGATGTGTTCAAATAGCTGGACATCAATGTCTATGGAGTAGAGATAATCGACCTCATACTGGAATTGGCTCCGGATATATCTGCTGATGATATCCATACGGCTTATGGAGATATCCTGCCACTGTGAATGATTCTGGACAGTGATGACAAAGAGGTGATTCTCAGGGGCCATCTGAAGGTGAGAGATCTGCTCAGGATTGTCTGTGAACAAGTAGAAGTTCACCTGGTGCCCAGCAAGGAAGTACTTGTTGGCAGAGCTCATGAACCCTTCTATGAACTGGACATATCTAAGTGACAAGGAAGGGAAAAGAGTGGAAAGGGGTTCCTATTGCTGAAGAATGGTGGCTTTTCAAGTTCATTTTGTTTCTCCTTTTCTATCCATTGCTCCCTTCTTATGCTAGTGCTCTTTATTTAACATAGCTGCTACATCTTCAACCCTTCCCCATGCTGCTGCAGACTATACTGTTTTTCAGTTTTCACTATTCTGTACTCCATTGGTCTTTCATGCTCACTGTACAGAACACATACCTTCTACCCCATGCTGCTCCCTAATAACATCACATAGCATAAATACTTCTCCTCACCCTTCACTCTCATATGCTCCCTGGCTCCCTGGCACTCTTTTTGCAGTTTAACTTTTTAACTTACTGTTCTAGAGAGGATCAAAATTATCAATGAAATAATTTTGATTGCCTTGAGATACCTGAAGTGTCTATTTAAATCTGGGATACTTAGTGGAGATAGAGGGAGTATAGTTCTTTACTCACTCAGAAACTCAAAGAGGAACCTCCCCCACAACTTACAAGCTATAATGGCATGGATAATAATTTTACTGGAGCTAATACTTTAACTCTATACTCTAATACGAACCCATTAAAAATCTCAACTTTGCAGATTTTATTTTTATTTTTTACCCCAGGTTAGAGACAAAGCTTGTTGTTAGAAACATAGCAGCAGCTGGAATATTCTTCTCAAGGGATCAAAATGCTGGTTATATTTTCCAAAAATATTTTTTGCCCTTTGCAAGGCAATGTCTCCTGCTTTTTCACAGCCAGTTGCATTACTTGGGAAGTTGACACTCATGTCACATTTCCCCCAGTCTAAAGCTGCTCATATTCTGTCTTTGGAACCTTTCTCACTTCTGCTCCATGAGCAGTATTGTAGCATAGCTGGCAGGTGAGAGGTTTAAGTATTTGACAAGAAATAAATGACAAACCAATACTTTTTAACAGCAAAAGTGACCACTCCAGTGACCAGGTTCTTCTGCATATATTGGGCATTCAGGATGTCTCTATTGAATGTGCCTTCCCAGACAATCGGAGCCAACCAGGGTGTCAACACCAGTACATCCCGCCTCCTGCAAGGAGTTTGAGAATATAGGTAGTCTTTAGATGGCCTATAGAATTCATGAAGACAAACACAAACTTCTTCAGCACATATGTCTACCTTTGAGTTAATCATCCCAGACTCCCTTTGAAATCACTAGCGGTCAATAAAGTACTGTCAGGGAAATCTGAGATATGAGTCACCTTATCCTGGAGTAGACACCTAAAATAAGTCAGATGCCGCTCAAATATTTGCTTCTCTACAAAATATCTAACTGCAGAAGAACTGGAGTAAGTTTAGAACCCATGTTCCCAATTCAACCTTTGGTGACAGGAAAGTTATAGCTACACCTGACTGCATATAGCCATACCTGACTGCTAGCTCAGCTTCACAGAGCCATGTGAACTGAACCATTTGTTCAGCTTTTGTCCACACAGCATTTCGTTCTTTCATCTGATTTTGACATCCAGAGAGTGTACTGGCTCAGCCCAGCATATATCCAGAATGCAAGCAACCATGAAAACAACACACACAATCAGAAGATTTAGACACAAGTATGGGATTGAGCCGAGTTAATTTGAAAGTACCGAGAAAACCAAAATTGGCAGAATGTAATTTACTGCTGAGATGGTTTGGATCACCTTTTGGAGGTGCCACTGACTATTGAGCCCCTTAGCCCCTACACTGATTAAATTTATCTGTGATTATTTGGATTTTATAAAATTGAACCAATATATTTCTCAAGGCATTTTTCTGCCCAAATGTACATGTCTATATTGTAGATGCACACATCTGAATAAGTTGTCAGGGATCCATTATTGTAAGTGAAGAGAAACAGGCACTTCTATGGTATAATCAATCTTCTCATAATACAAGTATATAGAATATTTTTATGCCACAGACATATTTACAATTCCCAATTTACTGTAAAGGGAGTCTAAGAGACTAGATGAGGACACATACAATCCTTGCATTGCGTGGGAGACCTTCTGATAGCTTCTCATGTCCTCAGTGCAGACATCTGCATATGAGCAATCTAGTCCACATTCATAGTCAGGGGCAAGAAATATGTACTTCCAGGGAAACTCCTCCAAATTATTTTAAATATTTGGATGAACTACACCTAAGAATTGCCTATTTATACTTACTGAGTATAAAGGGGAAATCTAGCATCATTAGTTAAAGGCAGATATTGTTAGGGGAGTTGTTGAGTCTGGTAGCCCAGTAGAGGCAAGGCTGCTGCAGCTCAATGTCCCCTGGTCCAATCAGTAGCAAGGCTGAGAATATGTTCCCAATAAACATGCACACAGGCACACATATACAACATACACATACATATGTCTGGCCACATACATAATACAGACAGAAAAACCAGCACTCACGCAAACACAAACAGCACCAACAGAGTCATCCTGTCCCCCTTTTCAAGTACCAAGGATGAAAGCCCTTTAGTAAAAAAAAATATATAAACACATATATTACACACAGATACATACATACGTATATACAACATGGATCCCTCCAGCAGCTGGCCTTGCAGAATTTATCCAGTAATTGGTCTTGGATCCCTGGCCTCCCAGTTACGTTGCAAGCCCATGTGCTCGCTGGCACTAACACATATGCAGTATCGATCCCCCACGCTCACACATGCACAAACATATTCATGGTGGGTCCCTCTATTAACTGGCCTTAGACACTCAGGCTACTCAGTAGGTGGCCTGTGGATCTTCTCATCTCCAGTTGGCTGATACACAGAGACACACATGCAAATGGGTCTCTCAGGCAACCCCCAGACCTTACAGTCTCTGCAGTAGTTGGCTTGGACCTCCTGGTCCCTCCAATAGCCAAATCTCAGACCATCTGGTCTCTCCAGTATCCGAAGCAGGCTTATAGCCACTTTTATACCTACCTCCCAAATCACTTATCCTACTTGCCAGCAAGTACAGCTTGGCATTTGCTAGCTATTACACCCTGACTTATGTATCCACACAATATGTATGCACTCCAGCCTCTCCAGTTGTGGGCCTCCATGACCTGTGGTCCCCAATACAGTTGCTAGCACTTACATCCTCACTCACTCCAGTTGTTGGGACCACAGATGCACAGGCTCCTATGACCTGTGGTCCAACTAGTCACTAGCACTTAAATTTCCACTTGCTCTGGTCTCTCCAACTGCAGGCACCGCAGACACACAGGTCCCCAAGCATGGTCTGACTACAGTTGCTGGTATTTAGGCCTCCATACAAATACATGCACACAGAAGAACCCCTTGCCTAGGAAGATAGGTAGAAATAGAGCTTAGTGAGAAGACAGGGCAGACTGTGCTGACCAGGTACAGGGCATTGCCACACAAGCATACTGACCAGCATGCCTTTACCTGCAACTGCCCCCTTATATAACCTTATCCCTTTATTTTCCCATGCTTGTTCCTCCCCAAATCACCTTGATCCCTCCCTTTCTCCACCTGTGGTTCCCCCTCTCAACATCCTATAATCAGACTTGCATAATCCCCAAATGCTCTTCCCTCCCATCCCATGCCCTTGTAGGCAGTAACTCCTCTCACTCTGAAAGTTGCTCTAGAGAACCTCTCCCATTTGACTCATCTTAATAGATCTCATCCCTGGACAATGAGGCCGATTGGTCTCCTGTTACAGCCTTGGTAGGTGCCTTTACACTGTGATTGTTCCCCTTATTAGGCTACTTGGGTTCCCTGCCTCCCGTTGTCCCTCTGTTCTCCTTTGTGTTGTGTAGAGATGAATCTTTTATCACATAACCTAAAAAGTATCTATAAGACAAATCTCTGAAGTTATCTGAGAAGAATCATCCTTGACACATCTTATTTTTCTTTTCAATACTTACAGATTTAAAAACCTAAACTTACTGTGGTTTTGTCAGAAGTGGCTGAGGATATAATAAGCTGTAGAAAAGAAAAAATATGCATGACCTTGGAATAATGTACATAGTCATACATTATTGCTATAATCCAATAACAAGAATAACAAGAACAGCAGGGATTGTAAGGATATGTGGAGTATAAAGATTTCTGGTTTGAAAGGATACCTTGTTAATGGTTTTTCAGCATCAAAGGCAAAGACAAGAAACAAAGGACGTAATCAGTTAAAACTCAGACACACAACCCTTAATGAGCAGTAGATTATTGAAACAGTAACAAAGAAAGGAACTCTTAAGTCAGCAACTGATGGGCTGAGGTGAATTGTGGGAATGTGCAATATTTATGTTCAGTAGAAGAGCCAAAGCAGAGAAAGGGAGGAATATAGGTAGATCAGGGAGAACAAATGTGTGAAAATGGAGAGAAGGTGGTGGATAATAGGGTCCAGTCTTGTATAAACAGGCTGTTGGTCACTCAGCTAGTCTGGCTAAGCCCTGAGCCTGATCACTGCAGTCTGTCTTATCTTCCTTTTGGACTCTATACTTATTTATTTTCCATGTGACCTTGCTCTCTAGTCTGTGCATGCAGGTGGATATGTCAGCAAATGTCAAACTGATCACGTCTATGAGCAGGAGGAGACCAGAATCTGGAAAGTCTTGAGGTTGGAGCTGGAGACTGGATAAGTGAGACCCAAGGTCTGGGCACTGAGTCTGGACAGAGCTACTATCTGGTCTAGGCTTCGAGGAGCTTACAGGCACATGCATCCCTGTGGAACAACAGAATGAGGGACTGTGTTTGTCCACTTGTGAACTATAGCTCTGATGAGCATGAAAGAGGAATAGGATCAGGCAGTCTGAGTTGTTTACATGAGTCCTGCTTATGTAAAAACACTGCCCTCTGCTCTGTCTGGGTCAATCTTGGTGGCTGCTGTGCCTTTATTCTATGTGTGCTTGCATCTTTCATATTTGTGTTCAGTTTCACCATAGGCTGGAGATACAGACTGAGAAGGAGAAATCCTTGAGTCTTAAAGATGACAAGATTCAGCTTGCTTTAACAAGAATAATAATTACACAGGCCTATGTTTTACACTAAAGAGACCATGGCAGTTCTCTGTAAACTTTGAAAAGGGCAGCTGTGTTACTTTGTATTTGAAGTGAAGAAGCTATTCTTCACACAGACCATAAGATGGCATAAGATGCGAAGGAAGAAATCCTTCAGGGCAATCCCTTGCAGGATATACTTAGGCTTTTGTTTCAGTACACTGACTCATGTATAACCACAGTCCTCCCAGTTACAGGAATGTGTTTCTGAATTACTTTACAGAGACACTATTTCGAAGCAATCCATACAGTCCAGAGGGCCTGTGGATCGCTACGTGCAAAAGGGTAATTTGAGGCAATGGTAAAGGATAATATGAGATTAATTTGCATCTGAATAGCTCCAAAATAGTCCCCATGTTAATAGTGGGAAGATGTGTGCCTAGGTGTGTATGATTTTGTGCATAATGTGGATTGTCAAAAATGTTATCAGTAGTTAGAGAGTCAGGTGAAGATTTCAATTTAGAAGGATCTTCCTGAATACGACTAGAGAAGGCCAAGAACAGAACAAATAACAAAACAAAGAACAAAATTCCTCAGAAATTCCCAGGAGAAAAAATGAACTCCCTCCTTTTACGTTTGTAGTGGTGAAACTTAAAATCTGGGAGGGAAAAAAAACTTAAAGAAACATTAATGTGGAATATATATATTTAAATTTATACATCTGAAATTAAGTTAAATAAGTACCAGAGTTCAGTAATCTAAATATGAATTTCTCATCTATGATTTTTCGCAGAATCACAGAATGGTTGAGGTTGGAAGAGACCTCTGGAGGTCATCTGGTTCAACCCCCATGCTCAAGCAGGGACACCTAGAGCCAGTTGCCCACGAGCATGTCCAGACAGCTTTTGAATATCTCCAAGGAGGGAGACTCCACAACTTCCCTGGCTAACTTGTTCCAGTGCTCAGTCACCCTCGCAGTAAAAAAGTGTTTTCTGTTGTTCAGAGGGAACCTCCTATGTTTCAGTTTGTGCCCATTGCCTCTGGTCCTGTCACTGGGCACCACTGAAAAGAGCCTGGTTCTGTCTTCTTTGCTCCCTCCCTTCAGGTATTTATATACATTGATAAGTTACGCCCCAAGCCTTCTCTTCTCCAGGCTGAACAGTCCCAGCTCTCGCAGCTTTACCTCATAGGAGAGTTGCTCCAGTCCCTTCATCATCCTTGTGGCCCTTTGTGGAACTCTCTCCAGTATGTCCATCTCTCTTCTACTGTTTTTCTAGAGCCAGTGGCTCTAGAATAGGCAATTCCAGAAAATAATTTATCCCACTGACCTAAAATGTCTCTTTCACAGACATTTACAAATCATCTGGAATGCTGACTGTTACCACTAAAAATAACATCAGCCAAAGGCTCTTCTGTTTTAGTTTCTGAGATGGGTGGTGGCAGGGGAGGGAAAAAATTAATTAAGCTCTAAGTAAAGCGAAAACATTTCAGCATTCAACATAATTTCTCAGTTTCCTTTCTAAAAGCAAACAAATGAAAGATTCTGCATCTATGCATTTTTAATGATTTCTGGAAGAGTACCTTCTCTAAATAAGCATCCTTTCCTATCCATTCAGCTCTGTTCTCAGCTGTCCTGACTTTTATGTGCCAGAAACACAGTCATGAGAACAATGTAATATCATGCTAATGAAGCCAGATAACGTATCCTTACCGTGGAAGCATTGGAGATGTTTCATTTAAGTCTGTTTGTCTGTGAATGAGAGAGAAATAAAAGACACATAAATACCTCATGGCCCAGCAGTTTCAGATTTTCTTTTTCATGACAGGAGGGATGAGCCCCACAAGAGATCCTTATGTGTTTCAGCAGTACTCCCCCTCAATCCAATGTCAATGGGTATCCAGTCAGTTATGCTCCATCACAAATACTATTATATGATTTATATTACTTCACCTCCATACACAGTGTTAACTACATTTAAATAGTGCTCCTCAGACATACTACTCAGCTCATCTAACTAGGGTTGAATGGAAAATAATCTATTTTAAGATTATTTTCAGCAGGTCTGTTCCTGTAGTGCATCTTCAGGAAATTTGATTTTACTTCTACATGGTGAGCATCTGGTCCAATAAGGCCAAACATCTTCAATACAGTTTGTAGTTTACTCATGGGTGTATGTCTGCATGCCTGCACTCTAGAGTAGATAGGACACATCACACAGATGATGACACTGCTGTCCATTCTCGTTGTTTATGCAAGTTCCTGTAGATGGGCCATCAAATGGGAACCCACCAGTCTTGATTCCTAGATTTTCCAGTAGGAAAAACAGGTTCTATAAAGTGGAAAAACTTACTAAAACTAATAGATTAAGCAGGCTAAGAGAGAGGTATAAAAAGAATCACATATACACATACACAGGTATGTCTAGCAATATTAACTTTTTTTTAGGTGTGTGTGAAAATACTGTCTCATATTGGATCCTTTTTAATTTCAAATCAGTTACAAAAATAATGCATTCTCTTTTTCATATTCTTTTACTGGAGTTAAAGATTATTTCTCCTTCAGTCACACATGCTAGACTCCTTAAAGAATAGTGTTTGCCACTGTGAATGTATTTAGAGCAGCATTTCTAGAGAGTAACATGACTGTGTGTATTATAAGAGAGGTGATAAAAAGGGGAAGCCTAAGTCAAAAAAGCAGTGGGGATCAGAAATGCATAATTCATAAGGCAATAAAAGAAACCGATGAAATATGGCTCCATTAAATGAAATGAGGCATTTTTTGTTTAAAAATATGGAAGTGTTTCATTCTGGTAAACTACCAGATTAAACTCCTTGTTGCTTCCGTATTCAGAATCTGTTACTTCTCAATGATTTTGTGGACAACACCAAATTGGAGGGAGTGGACGACATGCCAAGGGGCAGGGCTGCCATTCAGAGGACGTGGAAAGGCTGGAGAAATGGGCTGACAGGAATCACATGAAGTTCAGCAAAGGCAAATGCAACCTGGTCCAGAGTAACCCTGTGCAACAGGGCAGGCTGGGGGCTAACTGACTAAAAAGGGGTCCTTGTGGACCACAAGTTAAACCGGAGTCAGCAGGTGTACTTACAGCAAAGAAAAGTAACTGCATCATGGGCTATATTAGTAAGAGTGTAGCCATCAGTAAACAGGAGAGATTCTTCCCCTCTCTTTGACACTTGGGAGATACATCTGCAGTACAGTGTCCTGTCTGGGGCTCCCCAGGACAAGAAAGAGATTGACATACAGATGGGAGTCCAACAGAGACCACCCAAGCTAGTGGGGGCTGGAGCACATGAAACAGGAAGAGAGGCCTAATAATGGGGCCTGTTCAGCTTTAAGCCGAAAAGGCTAAGGGGAGACCTTGTTGCTATCTAGAACTACCTGATGGGAGCAGGATACAAAGAAGATGGAGCAAGGCTCTTCTCTGATGTGCACAGCAATAGGATGAGAGGGAATAGACGTAAGTTGGAACTTGGGAAATTCCAAGTACATAAAAGGATTTTTTTTTTTTTTTTTTAAAGTGGTGAGAGAGGTCAAATACTGGAATGGGCTGCTCAGAGAGGTTGTGGAAGCTCTATCTTTGGAGGTTTTTAAGACTTGTCTAATCAAGTCTTTGAGCAACCTCCTCTAGTTGACCCTGCTTTGAGCAAAAGATTGAACTAATGAACTCCAGAGGCCCCTTTCAAACTAAGTTATTCTATGATTCTGTGAAAGGGTTTCTTCTCCTTGCTTTGAATTTTTTTAAATAGAATATTCTGATCTTTCAACTGTGCCTGTAATTTCAGGGCAGAATTAACGTCAGTGGCCACATCTTTCTGCTTAAGACACTCCAGGAAAAATTGCTCAAATGTGTAGAGTGACCCATATTGGTAGGGTTCCAGGCAAATGACTAGACTACTGGCTATGCCTTACCCTGAGGTTAAGCTAACTGAACAAGATGTGGAAAACTACTGTATAAGACATAAGAAACTGCTGGATATTACAAATAAGAGTGTGGGAATCTGACAAAAACTACAGATAGTGCTGTGAAGGATGGCTGGATTTCATAGTTGCTTAAGGGGGAGTTTTGTGAGAAATGACCAAGATTCACAAGTAATAGAAAGGGTGTTGGGAACTTTTTTGGGGACCAGATTCTTGCAAGGCCAACAGCTCCTAGGTAACCATATCAGTAATACTATATAAGTCCAAGGCCAGGCAACGAAATCAGAAATATAAAATCTAGGTCTGGATGTAGCAGAACTGTGACCACTGGATAAAATGTACCTAGAGGTGAATTGTTTATTTGGGAGGGGGCTGGGGTGGACAAATGGAGGTACACAGTTGGCAAATAGGAGAGTCAAGAAATGGGAAAGTGATAATAAGGCAAATCATGTAATCAGGGCTGTCTAAGGGTAGCCATTGGGTAAACTTGGGTTTCATCACAGCAACGTATATCAGGACAACAAACCAAACTTGTTTTTCTGATGATACCACAGGAGCCAGATCTGCTTCCATGGTCAGTAGAACCACTGTGGGAGAGAGGTACCTCCCATGCCTAAGAGGGGAACACCCAGCACAGATGGACTGAGCATTCTGGTTTTACCATGCCCACTCTTATTTCAGGACTAACAGCACTAGCAACTATGCACCACTTCCTCACATGTATCTGCTATGTTCTTATCCCTTTTTGCTTAATCAAGTGTCTAGTGTGAATGGCATATAACTCAGGTCTCCACTGTGTCTGCCATTGTTCCCTTGTTACCAAGACATAATTTTGGCTTTTGAGACTATTCAGGTTCAAAATTCATGAAAAAAATGGGATCTGTGTCACAGATCATAAAAGTGTTATCTTCATTGTTTCACACAAAGGGTGTCAGTTGCATTCCCTCCTTGTGGATGAATCTTGCACCCTTCTGGCAATAACATGTGTAGGTATTCTGAATATCTTTAGAGAAGCCCTGAAAAAGTGAAGAGAGATAATCCTAATGTAGTCTGCACTATATTTTCTAGAGGAAGGAGTTAATGCAGTGAACTGTCCCCTATACTGAACCCATATTTTTGCCTCCCATTAAAGGAGAGCCCAGGATTCAATGTATTCTTATGGTGGACAATCAGAAATTGTCATTAAGAATAAAACTGAGGAATTAAATTATTTGACAAGCTAGCTGTTCTTACAGGACAGAAGAACCAGCTTTGGCACTGTTATTCAACATGGATAAAGGAAGAGGACTGATGTTTAGCAAGGTATCCATACATATTCATAGGTCAGAGCTGTGAGAGAGCAGAGGTAAGAGGTCCTTACCTTGAAAGCTGACACAAGCTCTGATTCATGTTGGTCACACTAAAACCAAAACAAAATACAGAAAAGAACTTCAGGTTAATGAAAAGAATATCAGGGACATAAGGTAGGTCCTACTTTCTTACATAGTGGTGCACATCCCAGGTTCAAGGCAATGGTTTGGAATTAAGGTCACTGAAGACACACATCTGACCAAATAGAAGTAGTTTTTTTCCCTATAATCAGCTACAACTCAAACCTATTTTAATTGTATAATTCCTTTAACTTAAGTTACTCCTAACACACGCACGTGCACGTGTGCATGCACACACGCACAGACACACAGACACACACACACACACACACACACACACAGAGTTTAAATAATTCAAAATGCAGCTGTACTGATTTCAAAGGGTTTACTTCTGGCTTACAGGAAAATAAAAGATCCTAGTGGTCCTGTCTTTGTATTTACATTATCTTATAACAGCAACCCCAGATCTAGAAATATAATTAGTTGTCCAGAGTATTATTTGGGTAAGAACATGACACAGACCAGATCTCTCTAGATCCCTAATTAAGTATGGGATTAATAGTCTTATTAATTCTTAAGAAGTGGCCAGGGCCCACTTCTTTCTAATGATTGCAGAGGAAGCCTAGATGACTTCCTTAGAAATAGACAGCCAACTTTGAGATGTCTAAACCAGATGGGATTATGCTGTCTTTTCATGACATGATTTTGGGGGAGCTGGATCAATTTATTTGTATTTCCCTCTTCAGAGTCCCCATGTTAAAGCTCTGGAATCTGAGTCTGTTCACCCAGCTCAAGGCATTCACAGTAGACATGTCTGTATCTTAGCTGGTCACTGCAGGATGACTTATCCCAAAATGGAAACAAGCACTTGTAGGGGATGGCTCTTCTGCTTAAGAATTAGTCTTATCAGGTGAGTCTTATCCTAGTGGCCTAAAATGACACACATGCTGGATCTTGCAAGGCATGCAGAATGAAACTCAGTCCCTTACAGCAATATACCCTCTTCAGAGGAGGCTGTGGATTCCTGGTCACTGGCTGGGAAGAAAGGGTGATGGTACCTTGGACAGAATAAGAAAGCAATGAGTCGATGATAAAAACAATAAATCAACCCCTCGTCCATCCCCTTTGTGATTGAAACTGTAAAACAAATCTAACAGAATACATATTTGTGGGGCCAAACTGGTGGTGAGGATGTGCAAATTTCAGTTGTTTCTAGAGAGCTGTCTAGCCTGGTGTTACCTGCAGATCTATTAACTCTGAAGATCTGTGGATGATTTAATTTGCATTTCATGAGGCCCAAGACCACTCGTGCCAAAGGAAATGTGTCTGCTTTACAGCAGAGGTTGTTCTCAGCTGCTGCTAGAAACTGACTGTGTGGTCCCCTTTTGAAATGAGGTGTCTACACCATCACTTTGGTTCTGCTCTCGCCAGTATGTGGGATCTCCTCTGATGTGAGCCAAATTGTATCATCAACAAAAATGTGAGCACTTGTGATGGATGCTCTGCCTCAGACAGAGTATATGGATGAAAAGTCTGTCCTGGTTCCTCCATTTGGAACAGTCCTCCAGTATTGTTCCAGCAAACTCTGCATTCCCAAATATCCCCACCTGATCTCATGCCAGGCTCCAGGGCACATACTATGAAAGCATCACTGTAGTAGGCTACTATAGAGACATGCCACCCAAGGGAGACCCAGGCTAACCGTTATGCAGGATAAATACAGCTAAGTCCACCCCACAGAGTACTAGCTCTATGCCAGGATCCTTCTGTTGGTCTGGAGTCCAGAGATGTCATCATGGTATGCAAACATGAAAATACACACTTGGACTCACAGGAATATACAGAGCCCAATTCATCAGATTTTTAGAATTTCACAGAAGAGATGAAAAGTGACCATACTTGCTTATTTTTATCTTCTGAATATAAAAGGGGATTAGGAATTTAGCTTTGTGCAAATGCTTACATTGTAACTGCCTCAGCATAGCTAGAAGAAACATTACTCAAGCTGGGCAACAGAAATATATGCTAGTTGAGAATCATTATCAAAGGTTAAACACCCACCAGATTGCTCCAG
>NW_008824872.1:34744-35522 GCF_000699105.1 Pygoscelis adeliae
TAATTTTGTGATTCTCATGTTGTTGGTGTTGAAAAAAAGGTTGTGAACCCTGGATTGACAGTAAAGTGAAAAAAACCACATAGAAAATACTGTAGTTATTAAATATTGATTAAGCCTCCTGTTTTGGACAGCAGGTCCGTAATACAGAGCAAAAATATTCTTTCTAGAGGGAACATTTTACATCTAGGTATTTATAATAGATACTAGGTATTTACAATAAATATTCCACAAACTGAGCTCTCATTTTAAAATGGTAGTACAGTGTACCATTTTATTAATGTACAAAAAAATAATTCTCAGTTCAGATTTTCTCTGGATCAGGTTTTCTTCTTTTCCTGGCCAGTGTCCACTCTGCTTTTTATCTTCTCTGTTCCAATCTCTCATTCATCCTTTCTTCCTGTCTAGCTCTCCTTTTTGACCTGGATTCCCTGGGTTTTCTACTGTCTCTCTTACCTGTGCAGTTCTCTGTCTTTCTAAGTTGAAGGTCGCAATCCCTTTCTCTAGGTCAGCTTCTCTTCTCCATCCATTCTGTGGCTGTTCACAACTTGTTGTTCAATCAAAATTTCCTTTGTGCCAGCCTTTTGAAAAGACTCTTTGTAGCATTCTTGTTTGTCCATATTACCTTCCCCTGCTCTCAGCTGCTCTTGAGCATCCCTTCCACCTGTAACCACCTTTGTTAGCCACCACGCTCTAGCCCCAACCTATTAGCCCCCAGCCACAGTACTCACCTATGGTGCTTTCAGTCCCTCCACTTCAGCAGCTCCTGTTCTCTCCTATT
>NW_008824872.1:35580-36605 GCF_000699105.1 Pygoscelis adeliae
TCTGTATGTCAACCATGGGTCAGCAGCCGGGCTCAGAGTCAAATGATGGGCCTCCACGCAGTTCTTTACCTTATGTGTGAGTGCTGTCTCCAGAGTAATGGGGAAACAAGAATCTTGCAACAACCAGTTATTCCTTAACACTGCAACACTGAGATTTCTGATGAGCAAGAAGGTGACTACCTAGACTTCCAATATGGAGATATTTTTCTTAGAATGTGGGCACTTTTGTTAAGAGTTATTTGTCCTAGCTGCAAATATCCGTAATGTAGACATTTCTAACTGCACTGAACTTAAGATACTTTTTGTAGTCACAGGAGAGAAATAAACATTTTCAGGACATAATTAATTTAATCTTAAGGAGGACCTTTAGAATCAGTAACCTAGATTCACCAGAGCTAGTGGATGCCTAAGACAGTAGGCCCATTGTCTGAGTCTTTCTCTTCACTTACTGGAGGAAAAGATAGTTGCCTACAAAGAATGATTCTAGTCCTACATAAGATGAATCTGTTCTGTTAGTGCCAGCCTGTTCAATTCCAGGGATTGTATAGAAAGTATGCAGCTGACATGAATAGCATTACAGTGGTTGGATGGATAGTAACTGGGGTTTTTTGAGTGAACCACAAATAATGCAAGGAAGGTTGGATTGAGAAAGATAACTGTGAGTTACCTGCTGCTTTTCAATATTTGCAGGTAGGTTCAGACTAATAACTCGGGGTCAGTCAGTAACTTGAAGCAAAGTTCCTTACGCCTAACTTCACATGATGAGCTATTCAACCAGACTACAATATGTTTACCATCAATGGAGATAATTAGACAATTCTAGGGAGTCTTCATGTGACTTACTTCCACTTGTCTATCTGAAAATGATGTGACTGAGATCCTCACCCTTAACTAGTAAATGAATCAGACTGTGAGGTTAGGTATAGGTTTCTATGCCCTACATGCTTAAAATGAAGCGAGATGAAGCTTACCCCTCTTTTAAATTGCTAGGAGACAGAAAGTGTAAGAGAAATAATGAAAGATGT
>NW_008824872.1:36632-62067 GCF_000699105.1 Pygoscelis adeliae
AAATGGTAACAAGAAAATAAAGCATACAAGTGGAGTTAAGTGGTCACATATGCAAAATGACTTAATGTCTTGCAGAGTTCTCTTGCACCTGTATTGTTACTATTTACATCCCTGAAGGAGTGTTAAACAGAACACTGGGAAGCAGGAAGAGGGGATGAGAACTAGCAGGTCACAATCAGACTTACAAATACCCACCCTTCCTGAATTTCATCCTCCTGCTTTGCTCTCCAGGCATCCAAAGGTACAGTGTCCAAAGTTGATTATTTATGACTTTAATTCTGTTTGGTACAACTCTAAGTGTCTATCCATCATTCCCGCTATGGGCGTGTATGCCATCAGTGCATCAATAAACACACCAGACACAAAGTCTGTCTACAAATATGCTGTTAATAACTCCCCACCCAGAGTGATCCATGGTCTGCCAGATCAAGTGGCACGAAGTTACTTGGCTCTGCATTGGACAGGATTAAACCCATATAAAGTTGATTGCTACATACACATCACAACATAGCATTTCACCCAGGTCTTCCCTGGGCTCTGTCTGGTGTCCTTGTAGCTCTTCGAGATTTCTACTCGAAGTAACTACAAGTTGTGTTACAGTCCAGAAAAGTGTTGTTTTGCTTGCATGAAACAGAGTGTATGAGTTCTGTGTTCTGTAATTCTGCATGAAGCATACAGGTATGTTTAATAGACAACCCAAGGTTTCCTTGGACTAAGTCAGAAATTGAAGTTATTTGCCAACGTAGATACAGGCCTGCTTGAAAACTTAACTGTGATCTCTTCTAGAGTGCTTCACTGTTCCTTTATTACTTTTGTTTGCCCATACTGTGAAGTAAAATTTGGACTAGACTGAGAATTCTGGTCTCAGAAGGAACTTTGTCCTATTTAAAAAATTTGTTTGTGGCAACTTTGATCTTCAGCTCCTACTCAGGCCCAAATTTTCTGACTGTCTGCCTGACTTACACTTATTTACACTCTACTTCTAATGAGAATCAGATTTCCAGAGATGAAGACTTAACTTCTTGAACCAGTGGGTTTTCCAGAAGCACAAAACTGAAGTGAATGTGTAGACACACATAGGTAGGTGTCTGGGATACATCTGCTTTACTTTAGCCATTGAAGAAGGGAACAGATGGTTAATGCCTTGGAAATCCAATACATGGGTCTGGCAGATACAACTCAGAAAATACAGAGCATCAGCTGAAGGCTAAGAAGAACACCCAACAGTGTTTGAAAAGACACACATTTTGGAAAATGAATCCCAAACAATGTGGCTACTTTTGAATGAGGTGAAGTAATGTCCAAACTCTTTTCTATTGATTCTCTCCCCATTGACTGTAATGGGAGTTCAGCCATGTAGTTCACATATGGACACTTGCAGTATTGTCACCTGTATTTAGATGTCTTAGTCTTTGAGCTGAATCTCACTCTGAGTTTGTAGGCACGTGGTGGGAGCTGGATTTCCCCTCTGAAGGGTGTCTTTCACACCTACAATATTATTGATAGTTAATGCTTGGGCACCACTTTCTCTGTGGAACCTCAAGTCATTTTCAAGGCCAGTATAATCACTGTTTTATATATGGAGAAACTAAGGCACTGATAAGTGAAGAGATTTATTGGTCAAAGCTACCCACCATGTGATTATGAGCCAACAGCAGAGTAGAAATGCCCTGAGTTCCAGTCCAATGTCTTATCACAAAGACAGCATTGACTTTGGAGGAAGAAAAACAAGTATCAGTAGTTCTACAATAGCTGGTTAGCACATAAAAAAAAAAAAAAAGCAAACAAGCAAACAAAAAAACCCCAGATGATCAACCTCTTCCATGAGGTTTAGAAAAAGGAGGGGACTTTATTCCCTCTAGTTTTGTTCTTAATTCTCTTGGGCTTTGAAGGATAATATACTGGGTGATATTTTCCATCCTGGGAAATCTTTCACTCAACGGAAGCTGCAGAAAGTCTGCAGGAACTGTATGTGCTCACAGCATTTTACAATCCAGCCTGCTTTCAACCATTCAGAGAAAAACAAAGGGGTAAGGTTCTAGCTAAATGAAAGAGAGAAACAGAAGCATAGATGCTGATCTCTTGTTCGGACAAAGAACATTTAATTTCTTTTTCTTTAGCTTTGTTAGAGGTTTTTCTTGTTGTCTCATCTCACCTACACTCTGAGAATACCAACGTAAGTTGGGACAGTCTTGGAAACGAGTAGTTTCCAAGAGAAACAAAGTGTGAAAGAGAAGAAAGAAGGGTTGTTTGGGAAGGAAAACAGAGGTGGATATAATAGATTAAAAGATTAGAAAGATGGAACTTTCTTATTGTACTTTATATGCTTTTAAAAATCCTGTGGCCTCCGTTGAGAGATGAGGGTGACAATAGCAGCAGCAATAATATATTTCAATGTATTTTGACATTAATATTACCTTTTTCCATTGTGTTTCCCCTTAAGTTTAAGCAGTATTCTAGTGTGAGTTAAATATAACCTTCCCATCATCCCCTTTCTGTATTATATGCAATAGCAGTTCTTCTGAAGATAATGAAGATATTTATGTGGTAAAAATTGGCACTTTTATTCCACTTTCAGTGGACTAGAGTATAAAAAACATTCAGCATAATTTTAACCCTGAGAAACTTCACGTGACATTAACAATTCTCAAAATTAAACATGAAAGTTATCTTTATATGTCACCTGAGAGTGATCCATTTTTTGAAGGTAGGTACCTGAAATACTCTAATTAATCACCCTTTTTTATTAAATTATTTTCAGTCAATATCCTAGGGTACTATAAGGTAGTTTTGGAATTTTTATAGCTTATGTTGGAATGTGTAAATATCATTTCTATCTTCTCTTTTTGACATCCTTTTCATTCATGTACTTTTCAATTATGGTTTGTATTCTATAGCATGTTAAGATCCCTCATGCTAGGTTTTTTTCTTGTACTGCTTAGATCTCCATTGGCTATACTGGAAACCAAGTTACCTGCCTTAACTGTCAGCATTTACCACTGGTTAAATTCAATGCCACAAATCTCATGGAAAGTGCCTACACCAAGCTGCTGAAATACGGTTGAGGAGTCCCACATACAGTACAAGCTAGGAAATGTGAAAGCCATCCTTAGAGATAAAATTATATTTTACATTCTGTCACTTTATTATTTGGCAGCAAAATTGAAAAATTTTGAAACTCAAAGACAAATAAATAATTAAAACAGTAAAATACATATTTCTTTTTCTGTGGAAATTTTTGTAACATTTCATAACATTAATGGATTTTCTTCTTAATGTTTTGTATGAAAAATGGTTTGTGAAGGACAAAGCATGAATATCATTCTAGAAAGGCAGTTGATTATTGGATATGAACATGCAGGTATAGGTCAAAATAGCTTATTTGAAATCTTCACTAAGAAGTGGAAAAGAAGAATAAACATCAAACCTCAGGTATATTGTGATAAATCAAGATTAATTCTATCAAGTAATGCAGAAGAAAAATGATGGATGGGTACTGTAATTACTGTAGTCTAAGACTATATGAAAGCTGTTATTTGTGAGAAGTGACCTGTTTTAGTCAATCAATCAATGTACTGGAAATGAGAGAAATTTTGAGGTGCATAGATCCTTCCCAATTCTGAAAGAAAAAAATAAATGCATATATCCCATAACTCTAGCAAACTTAATTAAAGTACTATATTTGAGAAAACAAACACTTATTTTCTTCTGCCTATAGTCAAGAGAAGGGGAGAGAGAAAAACAGGTCAAGCCAAATTTGCCTTACATGAGTTTAGCCATTTAGCAAGACTGTGCTTTTATGTAGGTATCTTTTGGCATTAGTGGCCTTCTGAGGGGTAGCTCAGAACTGAGATGAAAAGCACATTTAATAATGTTTCCTCTTCCCTTTGACTGTCTTTTAAGTGAAGATAGGGGTAAGAAGGCCTGTGAGGAAATCAGTGAAGCCTAAATATTTTCTTGGAGCCAGGATCTGAATCACCAATCCTATAATGCTGTAGGACTCAAAAATTTTCAGGAGTGGTTAAATAATAATGAATGTCAATTAGATAACTGGTGTGGAATGTCTACTTAAATTGGGTATTTGCAAGTCCAGTATGGAGAGGATGCTTGGAGGAGATGATACAAAATGTTCCTTATTTCCTTACTTTTTCCTCCTTACATGTTCCAGGTCTTCAAGGTCATCATGATACAAGAAAATGATAGCCACATCCATGAGTTCATCCTCTTGGGATTCTCTTCCATCATAGAGTTGCAAGCTCTATTGTTTGTAATTTTCCTCATTGTGTATTTGTTGACTGTCCTTGAAAACACAGTCATCATCACTTTAATCAGAAGAGATCACCAACTCCACAAGCCCATGTACTTTTTCTTAAGCCATCTATCTTTCCTAGAGGCCTGGTACCTCTCAGTCACTGTTCCCAGATTGCTGGTCAACTTTCTGGTGAAGAATAAGAGCATCTCCTTCACAGGTTGTGTGGCCCAGCTGTACTTCTTCATTGCCCTGGTCTGTACTGAATGTGTCGTCCTGGCTGTCATGGCCTATGACTGCTATGTGGCCATCTGCAACCCCCTGCACTACCCAGTCATCATGAACCACAGAGTCTGTATGCAGCTGGCCATGGGCCCTCGGCTGGTTAGCTTTCTGACATCTGTGCTAAAGGTCTTCTTCATTTCCCAGTTCTCTTTCTGTGGCCCCAATGTCACCAACCACTTCTACTGTGACATCAGCCCTTTGCTCAACCTCTCTTACACTGAGCAGTTAGTTGCAGATATGGTGGACTTTGTCTTTGCCTTGCTTATTCTGTTGATCACCCTCTCTGTCATCATAATTACTCAAATGTGCATAATCAGCACCATTTTGTGCATTCCCATGGCCCAGAACAGGAAGAAAGCCTTCTCCATCTGTGTTTCTCACCTGACTATGGTCATCATCTTCTCAGCCACCCTCTTCATGTATGCCTGACCCAGGAGTATACACTCCCTGGATGTCAGCAAACAGGTTTCCATAATTTATACTATAGTCACTCCAATGCTAAATCCATTCATTTACTGCCTGAGGAACCAGGAAGTAAAAGACACTATATGGAAGGTCGTGTGTGGCATGCGTGCTGTCTCCAGAGTTTCTGGGTCTGATCACTAATATAATACTTGGAAGAAAATCTTCCAACTGAATTTGTCTGAATCCTATGAATGTCTAATAAGACTTTTACTTTCACAGAAATTAAGATTATGGTTTTGTTTAGACATGAGTGGTTAAGGATTGCTTTTCCTGAGTCAATCTTGCATGTTAAGCAAAAATCAATGAATACTAACACTGTGTGAATGTAAAAGAAGGTGTTTCTACTGAACACATCACACATCATTCCTGACCAGTAGAGAAGGCAATAAACATCTTTGTCTTCTCTTAATGTATTTGTTTGGTCTGCATCAAAGAACACGATTACATTCTGACCTTGATATAACTTAATATGAAATTGGGATTCAAAGAACTTGAGGCACCAAATAAATAGTTATGTCAACTTTCTCCACATGGATTAGGATGGGAACTTCAGTAATTCAGATAATAACAATCATTTTAGATAGCTGTCATAGGAGAACATGAACCACCACTGAGAAGTTCCTTCTTCTCTTCATTAACTTCAAATAGAACTTTGGGAAGTAGCTGAGATTTACAGAACAAACCTTTACTTTTGGGGAAGAGGGTTAATTTACATAGTTTAATTTCCATTTTAAATGCTAAATGAGCCTCCTGATTTTCAAGTGTAATTTTCCTCTGCTCCTTCTATATTACATGAGGAGATATAAGCACTAAGAGAAGAATCAATTGTCTAAACATAGGCATCTAACAGCATTTCTGATGCCATATGGTATGAACACAGAGTTGGCAAATTTGACACTGGACCTATGGGAGACCCAGCCCTTTCTAAAGTAACATTCAGAAGGAGAGGGACAGGAAGAACTTTAAGCAATTCAGCAAAGAGAGATGCAAAATCCTGCACCTGGGAAAGAATTACCCAATACTTCAGTATAAGTTGGGCACTCACTGACTAGGCAACAGCTCTACAGAAAAGGACCTGGAGGTCCTGGCAGACAAATTAACATGAGTCAGCAGTGTGCCCCAGCAGTAATGAAGACCAACTGCCTCCTGGGCTGTATTAGCAGTAATCTAGCCAGCAGGCCAAAGGAAATTATCCTTCCCCTCTATTTGTTACCTGAGACTGCATGTATTTGTGAGACTACATCTGCAGTACTATGTCCAGTTTAGGGCTTCCCACTACAAGAAAGACAACATGGACAAAGTCTAGCAGAGGGTTGATGATAGAGGGGTTGGAACACATGGTGTACAAAGAGAGACAGATGGAAATAATTTTTTAAGTCTGGAAAAGAGGAAAACCTAGAGCTGGTTGCCTAGGAACATGTCCAGACAGCTTTGGATATCACCAAGGATGGAGACTCCACAACTTCTCTGGGCAACCTGTGCCAGTGCTTGGTCACCCTCACAATAAAAATGTGTTTCCTCATGTTCAGAGAGAACCTCCTGTGTTTCAGTTTGTGCCCATTGCCTCTTATCCTGTCAGTGGACACCACAGAAGAGGCTGGCTACATCTTCTTTACACTCTCCTTTCAGAAACAGTTGAATACATTAATGAGATCCTGCCTGAGCCTTCCCTTCTCCAGGCTGAACAGTCCCAGCTCTCTCAGCCTTTCCTCACAGTAGAGATGCTGTAGCCCCTTAATCATCTTCATGGCCCTTCACTGGACTCTTTCCACTATATCCATGTCACTATTTTACCAGGGAGCCCAGAACTGGATGAAGTACTCGAGGTGTGAGTATATCCATAATTTGACCTCCCTTTAGTAGCATAACTCTCACTATCTCTACATTATGCCAGCTGTGGTTTGGTCTAGCTGAGAGTTGAAAACCTTCGAAGACAGACTCTAATCTCTCTGGGAAACAGTGCTGTTCTGACCTCCTAGTGAAGAAGCTTCTCCTAATGGCCTATTTGCAACTACTGAGTTGCAAGTCATTATGTTTCCCTCTTTTTATATTATCTGTCATGGCCAAGAATTGTTTGGCCCCATTGTCTTTGTAACTGTAGGCTTCTGTTAGACCACACCATATCCTCCCGTTCACCACATCAAACAAACCTAGCTATTTCAACTTCTTTTCATAGTACATGTACTCTAGGACTCATCTTAACATCTTGGTAGGCCTTAGTAAGAACATCTCTCATTTCTCCGCATTTTCTTTGAACTAGGGGAATCCCAAAACTGGACACAGTAGTCCAAGTGGAGCCTCACCAGCCCAATAGAAAAGAGATAAGAACTAACCCTTTTTCTCCTGGCAACACTACTCTTCATTATCCATGCACTTACATTATTATAAAGATGCCTTCTTCATGAGATGCCCTTAGATGTCTAAGCATGCACATAAGGCTTTGGCCAGCAGTTAGAGGTCAACCAACATACTTTAACACATGTCAAATGTCACTAGATTCTAACATATTGGCAAATTAAATCAAACTGTGTGTCCTAACAGCCAAATAACTTCTATAATTCCAACTCTCTTAGGTGCTAATCTTCCACTTAATCTCACTGTATGAATATCATTTTAATCTTATGGTTTTGGCTTAAGTAAGACATCTGACTCAAAAAAGACCAACTCCAAAGTGGTTTTACAACTAGTTCACTTCAGGGACGCCTTCCACTTGGCAGTATGGAGGAGACTAGATCAGGTTTTGTACTCTTTGTGCTATAAAATCTTGCAACAGTATCTCAGCTGGTCTTTGGTCCTCAAATTCCACTATGCCATGCCCCAGGACATCTAACATTTAACCTTCTTGCTATTTGGTAAAAATACACTGAAGTGACCTGCAGTACAGTCCCATATTTTGGAGGGATATATGGAATTCAAAATTGCCTGACAACCATATTTATTTTAGCAGACATTTACATGAGGAAGATAAATGAAATAAGCTATTTTAGAATCCCTATAATGAAATGGAATAATTTCATTTAGCTCTAGGGGTGGGTTTAGCTATTACACCCAATCTGTAAATATCTACTTAAGAGTTCAACTACCTCAGCATTAGCAGTTAGTATAATCTGAGGACATTAAAGTAATAAACATAGTTTCATGGGATGACAGATTTGACAAAGAACTTACCGGAAATATTTAACTTCTGGAAACCCTACTGAAAAGTACATAAAATACCACAAAATCTGATATTAAACACCTTTCTTTAGATAACTGAATCCCCTCCTAAGGACCTACATTTCCATTAGGGTCATAAAACTTAGCTCAAGTTTTTGGTTCAGGTGAAAAAGCTGGATCCAGAATCACAGAATCATAGAATCATTAAGGTTGGAAAAGACCTCTGAGATCATCGAGCCCAAGCATCAACCCAACACCACCATGCCCACTACACCATGTCCCTAAGCGCCTCATCTACACGTCTTTTATTTAAAGTATTTACTTCCAGGGATGGTGCCTCCCCCCCTTCCCTGGGCAGCCTGTTCCAATGTTTAACCACTCTTTCAGTAAAGAAATTTTTCCTCATATCCAATCTAAACCTCCCCTGATGCAACTTGAGGCCATTTCCTCTCGTCCTATTGCTTGTTACTTGGGAGAAGAGACCAACACCCACCTCGCTACAACCTCCTTTCAGGTAGTTGTAGAGAGCAATGAGGTCTCCCCTCAGCCTCCTTTTCTCCAGGCTAAACAACCCCAGTTCCCTCAGCCGCTCCTCATAAGGCTTGTTCTCCAGACCCCGCACCAGCCTCGTTGCCCTTCTCTGGACACGTTCCAACATCTCAACATCCTTCTTGTAGTGAGGGGCCCAAAACTGAACACAGTATTCGAGGTGCGGCCGCACCAGTGCTGAGTACAGGGGCACTATCACTTCCCTGCTCCTGCTGGCCACACTATTTCTGATACAGGCCAGGATGCCGTTGGCCTTCTTGGCCGCCTGGGCACACTGTCGGCTCATGTTCAGCCGGCTGTCGACCAACACCCCCAGGTCCTTTTCCGCCAGGCAGCTTTCCAGCCACTCTTCCCCAAGCCTGTAGCGCTGCATGGGGTTGTTGTGGCCGAAATGCAGGACCCGGTACTTGGCCTTGTTGAATCTCATACCGTTGGCCTCGGCCCATCGATCCAGCCTGTCCAGGTCCCTCTGCAGAGCCTTCCTACCCTCGAGCAGATCAACACTCCCACCCAACTTGGTGTCGTCTCCAAACTTACTGAGGGTGCACTTGATCCCCTCATCCAGATCATTGATAAAGATATTGAACAAGACCGGCCCCAAAACTGAGCCCTGGGGAACACCGCTCGTGACCGGCCGCCAACTGGATTGAACGCCATTCACCAGAATGTCATTCAAACTGTTCAATGATCTTCCTCATGAGTTTCAGCTGTTACTCCAGATGGTAACAGATCTGCTGTAATTATTGTATCATACCTGTTAGCCTTATTTCAACGTTTCATGTATCTGAGGCCATTATATGGCATTGGAAGCTCAACAGTACACAGCTGAAATGAGAAACTAGTCAGGGCAGTCAGTAGACTCTAGAGATCTATTGATCTGAGTAAATGTAGGTAAACATGGTAGGGTGATCTGTGTAGCTCTCTAAACTCCTAAGTATAGACAGAAAGCCTTCTTCACCTGTGTTTCTCACCTGACTGTGGTCATTATCTTCTTAACGACCCTCTTCATGTATGCCTGACCCAGGAGTATACACTCCTTGGATCTCAACAAATGGGTTTCCATAATTTATACTATAGTCACTCCAATGCTAAATCCATTCATTAACCATGAGGAACAAGTAGGCAAAAGACACTTTTATGAAAAAGTCTTGCTGACTACCTCAGGTGTGTATGTCTGCAGGTAAGATAGTGCCCACTCACAAAGGTTAAATTTGGTGTTATCTTTCAGTATGACAGGATGAACAACAGGGCTTAGAGACGGGGTGACTTGAGCTCTCAGGTGACTTTGACCTACCTTAGTTGCATATTTTAATTGTCGAATCTAGTCTTTGGTAAGACTTAAATTTCCTTGCAATCAGCATATGTGGATCAGCAACAACCTAAGAGCTATTAAACAACTTCTAAGGATAGGAGTCATATCACCTAATATAGGCATCATAAAACTGGGTAACTAATATAAGGTAATGGTCTAGATTAATTCTGGTGATATCTGCAGTCATAGGCACACACACAAAACCCACCAAACCCCATATTCTTCTATAAACAGTATGAATCCCATGCTCTCAGTAAGCAAAATAGATCTTCATCTCAAATCTGAAGACTATATCTGATAAATGTCTATGGAATTTTAAGTGAATCTCAGGAATTTAGATTTTAGTTTTGAGAAAGAGTTCTGGGCTGTCTACTAACTCTAGTATAGGTACAGTATTAACTACTGGATGCCTCCAGCTGCCTCCATTGATTATTATATTTTATCCAGACTGTCTCCTAGGATCCATCTTTGACATCCATCCTGCACGGCTTTAGCCTGACAACAGGTTACACTCACATTGCACGGCACCCAGGCTACATGGAATCCTTGTGATTCTGAGGAATCTATTTTCCTTGGTGTTCAATTTGAAAAACCCAAATAATGACAGACTTGTACTGAACTTTTCTTAGTTATGTTTTTCAGTATGATATTAGGTGTTGTGTATCCTGTAAAGTGATATGAAGGAACAAAGATTGATGATACAGTGCTTGAGGAATTTGCGAGCCAGAGAAATCTTGCCCGTACTATCTATAGCAAACAGTAATTAGAGGAAACTAGCCATGGAGTTACATTTTGATCTGGTCTAAAGGGGAACCAGTTGGCTCTGCTATGGCTAAAAGACAAAGAGGTTATGAACTAACAAAGAAGCAGGCTCTTACACAAAGACATTCCCTTACATAGGTAGAGATGCCTATTCATATTTTAGATGTGGTAGGGTAGCCTTCCTCCCCTCCACAGAAAGTTTCAAGTCTTGCCAAAGGTCTTCAGAGAGATCTGACAGACCCATACATGTTTCTGAAATGGCCACAAAACATGAATGTGTAGATAAATTAGTTCCATTTGCAGGGTGATATGCTTTGTGAAAATACAGTTAGTTGATCATGTAGGCACAGTAACAGATAATTACTCAGGTACAGATTCATATTATATAGTTTTGGGTAGCTTCCTGAGGAACTTCTGTCAGTAGCTTGTTCATAGGAAGAATCACTAGTAGATAACTGAAGAATAGTCAACTCCAGAAAATGTTTCACGGCAGCTAAGTTAGGTTATTGTTTTGTTTCATGAACTGCAAGTGTTGCAGAGAGAGCCTCAGAAAGCTAGAATTAGTCTTCATGAGTTTCCTTCTTGGGTACCTCAGTTATACAAAGGCAAAGTAAACACTGAAATCCCATGAGTAATTACTTATATCTTATGCAATCTTATACTGCACTGCTGTTTTATGAACAGGTAAGAAGCAATCATGTCAGTATGTTTTGCAGAACTCCCATCACTTGGGTCATGCTTTTTCAATTAAAACATGGAGAAGGGTTGTCTTCCCTAACCAGTCCATGAATGGGACCACAAGCACTGCTGAAGTGATGTGAAGGTAAGTGGAGAAAAAAGTTTTTCACTGTTATTCTTCTTCAGGAATTTTTGTAGGGTAATCACCTCTTTCCAAGGAGAAATTAATCCACTGGCATTTCAACATCTACAGCGTATGTATGAACTACACTGAGCAACACATCCAGGCTTCTGAGCTGCTTGTTGACATGCACTTACAGAGTCAAGGAAGAGAGAAATAGACATGGCTATGGAATGATCCAGCTGACCTATTTTAGACCTTTTCCTCTCAATGACAGCAGTATTACTTGGAAATGCCTGTATACCTATATTCCCTAAAAGGAAGACAAGCTGAGTATATTGTATATTAGATAACTAAACTGATAGCTATCTAAATTTCAGCAGATGAATTCCAGCTTCTCAGTATAGTCTTCTGATGTTAAGATAGCTCAGGAATTTACTCCAGTTCAAGTGACAGAGAAATGTAAGCATTGTATTTGACTTAGGAGAATCACTATCACTCTCTTGTAATTGCTTGTTTAAAGATTTGACTGATGTGTAAGATGAACAATTTGAAATTTGAAACACTCAGATATCCCCAGTTTTATAGGTAGAACTAATACTGGCCAGGCCAGGAAGTACTGAATACTTGTACTATGGAGACAAATTAGTTAATAATGTATTTTGCGCTGACTAAGAGAAAAAGACAAAATTTTGCAGTTTCTCCTTAGACCTGTGTAACTTCTCATGGTAGTAAAAGCTAACAGTAATATGGTTACAAAGTTATATGAGTTTGCATGTTACAAGTCTTTAATCATGGTTTATATTACCTCTTCCGAAGCTATAAAAGGTTTTAACTGAACAATATCTGGACTGGTGTTTCAGTGTCAATGAATTGTTTTCTGAAGATAAATGTTCTTCCATCACTGAAAACCTAGTTTATTATATGCTTTTCTCTAATGATTCTGGGGAGGGGCGAAGAGGTAGTTTGTTTCTTTGCTTTTAACATGAAATGAAATAAAATATTACAGTAGTAGAAATTTAAAACAAGATGAAAAAGCATTTGTTATCTTCAATTAGAGGATAATAAGGTTAAAGGAGAGAAATGTGCATTTTCCAGTTTGAGAGAATTTTTTTTCTTTCAATTTTGACCTGTAGAAGTTTAGAATTACATATGAAAATTAGCTCATCAAATTTTTAACAAAGGTGGATAGATAGAGAAATGGAAAAAGAGGGAATGGGAGGGGAAGAGACACAGAGAGAGAAATACATTCCTCCAAAAGGTAATTCATATTCCCTAAGAGCTTTATTTAGAATAACATGTATTGCTCTCCGGAAATACCTGTCTCATTTAGTGAATATCTTGAGGCTTTCTATGATCGAAAATGCAGTGGGGACCAAGCTCTACTCCACAGGCAGCGGCAGGAATGACTTGGCTTTGCAGAACTAAGCCCAAGTGCCTAAGTCATGCAAATGCATCCTGGATATCCACTATCCCCTGGAAGTTAAAGAGAACTGGGCATCCAGCTGTTATATGGGCATTCAACTCTCATGGATTTCAGTAATAATCTGTGCCACTAATTATGAATGAGATATCAAAATATCATATTGAATTTGTTCTTATATCTTCAAAATGGTACATGATCTGAATGTAGTAATGTTCTTCCTTTTCTCCCTCTCCTCATGTTTTTCCTTTTTTAGCTTTATAATTCTTCCTTTCTTCTTTTCAACTTGCTATTTTTTCTTTTCTTCCTCTGCAGTTCTTCTCATTATTTCTTTGATTTTAAAAATATTCCATATTTTTTCTCTTTTATTGTCTTTACTTTTTCTCTGAAGCTTGATACTATGCCTTTTGCCATGAAGCAGAAAAACAGCACAAAATTCCAGGAATTTATCTTCTTGGGATTTCCAACTATCATGGAACTTCATATGTTGCTCTGTGTGATATTCCTGGTGGCTTACATGCTGACCATCTTGGAAAATATAATTATCTTGATAAAGATGAACCATCAGCTTCACAAGCCCATGTATTTCTTTCTCAGCAACCTCTCCTTCCTGGAGTCTTGGTACATCTCAGTCACTGTCCCTAAACTGCTAGTGAATTTTCTTGTGGAAAGCAAGAATATATCTGTTGGAGGCTGTATGACCCAGCTTTACTTCTTCAGCTCCCTTATTTGTACTGAGTGTGTCCTCCTTGCACTGATGGCTTATGATTGTTATGTGGCCAGCTGCAATCCCCTGTGCTACCCAGTCATCATGAACCACCAGCTCTGCATGCAACTAGCCACGTGCTCCTGGCTCACTGGCTTCTTGGCCTCCATGCTGAAATTATTTTTCATTTCTCAGTTGTCTTTCTGTGACTCCAACGTCATCAACCACTTCTTCTGTGACATCAGCCCCTTGCTGAACATACGATGTGCTGATATGACAATGGCTGAAATAGTGGATTTCATCCTGGCCTTGCTTATCTTGCTGGTTCCCCTCTCTGTCACGATTATCTCCTATATATGCATCATCAAGACCATCCTGCATATCCCCACAGCCCAAAGCAGGAAGAAAGGCTGCTCCACCTGTGTTTCTTACCTCACTGTAGTCATTATCTTGTTTTCAGCCACTCTGTTTATGTATGCCTGGTCCAAGAGAATCCACCCTTTTGACTTCAACAAGTTGGTGTCAATTGTATACACTATTGTAACTCCCATGCTCAATCCCTTCATTTACTGTTTGAGGAACTAGGAGGTTAAAGGGGCTTTGGAAAAAATCTTCAGTGTTCTGAAGATCTTTCAATAAAATACAGACTGCCCCCAAGGTCTCTCCATCCATTGCTGTCCACCTTTAAGATAGTTCCTTATAGACAGAGTGTAAGTGTGAGAGTTAGAAAGAAAGGTTTTAAGATTTAGGTTGTATTTAGTCAGAACTGCAATCATCATAATGCTGGTAACTCAAGAAACTGTGGCATACATATGACCACTTATCCTCAACAAGAAACACCTTTCTACCTATTACCTTCAAATGATCTTTCTTCTTTGATGAAAGCTTATGCACAATGAAGTTATTGATTTGACTCACAGGCACTTCAGGGAACAAAAGGACATGTCTAGGATATCATACATCAATGGCTTTGAGAACACAATTGAAATGTTTTGTTAATAGCATGTGATCCAATTCCAGGTAATACCTGACAGCTAAGGTGAGATGCATGTGCCTAATTATAGGCACATGCCTAATGTTTTAAAGACCTTGGGTATTCTGCTCGATCTACAAATGTGATGCTAAAAGGAGGAGTCTCTTCTGCAGTTCCTGTATCATATCTGCCTATCCAAAAGGAGAGGTCTCGAGAACTCCACAGTATTTCATATTCTACAAGAAGCCCGTACTTAGGAACCTGAATCAATCCTCCTGGAAGAGAGTAACAGCAGAAGGAAAGAAAGTGTTCACAGTGGAATGGGAGAAGCCCAACTGCTTAAGGAAGGTTGAAATAAATACTCTAAATAAATTGAAGACTTTAAATCCTGGTCGCTGTAAATAAAATAAATTTTTTTTTTCCATTTTGTAGAACATTTTCATTAATTTCTGCTGAAGTTACTGTATTAGTTTGAATATGAATTAACATACAGTTGTTTGGGAATTTTGTGTATTTTAGGAGTCAGTGGCTGCATCTCTGCTGCCTTTGTCAACATCTGCACCACTAAATTAATTTACTCTAGGGAGTGATCTGTGGCCATTTTGCTAAACATATCACAGTGTCAGACATTGATAACGTCCATGGCTAGGCCCCTTTTGACCAGGCTGGCCATGTCAATGAGCAATCCCTTGATTTCCAAAGGGAATCCAAAGGCTTTTGCATCTGTTCACCCAGGTCTTCTGCCAGTGTGTTGTGTGTGCTATTCACTGCCACTTCTCTGTTCCACAACAGCAATGTGATCTTCCCAGTTTCCCTCATGGATCTTAATATACACTGCTTTTAAGGGCTCCTTCTTTATTTTTTTATTTACTTGTTTATTTTTTTATTTAGAATGACACTGTGTTTAAAACACTTCAGATGCAACTACATTGATGTCCCATTCAGTTACAAGCAAGATTCCTGCATTTCCGAACACAAGGTCCTGGGATGCTATTGCCTTCCTGTGGCCCTTCACTGGGCTGGAAATACTGTAATAGTTTTAAAAGTTAATCTAAAAATTCACATTTTTTATAATACAGCCAAGAATTACCTTACAGCCTGTGATGTTTATGCTTCTATCTGATACTGAGTTTCTATACTGCATGTAAGGGATGGAGAGCAGACAAAATGAGGCAAGTAAAGATGCCAGGACTGGTGCAATAGTTTCGGAATACTGGGCCATGTGGACAGAGCAAGAAGGAGGCAATGTTTCATCTTTGCATCCAAGTCAAATGGGCTCTAAACTGATCAGAACCACAGTACCACTGCTATGTTTTGTTTGAGGAAAGAACGAGTTTTCCATTGCAGAAAAGTCCTTACCTCTTTCATGATATAGTCAAATAGACTTTATACAGAGACAGCCAGACAATTAGGACTTTGTAGTGAAACACAGAGAGATCCATAATAACAACATAGACTCAACCCAGTATGGGCTCAGTTCAGTAGAACTATTATCTGATTCCTGACTGACAAGCTGTGTTTAATGACTATGAAAATGCCACTTGGAGGACAAGTTCAACTTAATCCTTACCTTTAAATATGCAGATAAATAATAGGGCTGCAACTCAGTACAGCTGGTTGGCATTCATCTCACCTAATTTTATGGATGAGATTCGACTCCAGGTTTAAACACATAAGTGGGAGCAGAAGATGTCTCAGCTTTCAGTGTTATCAAGGAAGTTCTAGGACTTGAATTAGTTGCACAGTCCTGGGTGCTTAGTACCTCTTGAAATTACCTTGTATACCCTGGCTGCCCTCTAGTTGTTGTTCCAGAAGGACACTGGTCTTACACAGAACCTGTGCCATATCTACCAGTGCTATAAGGTGCCCTGCATACTCTGGGGTGCTGAAAATAATAATAGACATCTATTCTGGACACTGAATAGGTCTCTAAAAAATATAAGAACAGTGTCTAGACATCTGTTGAGATGATTAAATATAAAGGCAGGATCCAGTTTCCTAAACATATCCCTCTGGAGCCATTTCAGTAGAATTTGTGTATCCCACCTTGGCCACAGTTTACAGAGACTGTATTGCCCAGAGCTTCATTGACTATAATCACCTCTTAGGTACTTAGGATGGGAATTTACTCTAAAGGAGTCATCCACTATGAGCCATGTGGATATGTACCATTCTAGTCCATTTGTTCAGGGGAATAGAGATTAATTGCCCAGACAGGTCACAAAGTGCTTAAGGAGCATTATAAGCATTATAATGCTCCTTATCATCACACAGAAAAGGTATGTTTAATATCAAAGTGTGTTTGATGGAAAGATTTGTTAGAAGTAGGTCCACAACTAGCATGAGGAAAATGTAAAACCTAGGACAGACATTTTGTGCTCCTTATTTGCTGTGGAATTTTTATTGTAGGCAGCAGAGGGCACTCAAGTTACACCATACACAGAGCAGAGCTGCAGCTCCCAAGATACAGGGCATCAGCATATGAAAGTAATGTCTTCAAACTGGTAATGAATAAGGGAGTATATTGCAGAGATGCTAACAGCCTCAGAAAAGATGATGGTAACTCTTAGTGAGGAAGCTTCTAGATTTGTCTTTATCAGAATTTGTACATGAGCTTCAAACATTAAACTCCTTTAAGTGACTTCTCAATGGAATCCAGAGAAATTCCAGCCTCCACTGGATTTCAATATACCAATCAAGGTTTAATATTTTAAATTCCTTTCCTTTCAGTAAGAACCACAACTGCAGCCATTTATATGCTTATAAAGCTTATTATATCAAATAACTTGGGCTTGTTCCTGTATCACACATACCTTAAGAATGTAAATTCATTTGTAGGTGAAATAATGAAATAATGGAACAAAATAACGAAATTGGAACGAAATAATTCTCTCTCAGCCAAAACTTATTAGGGTCTGCTCCTCATAGAATAGAGAAAATTATTTTAATTTTGGCTCCTTCCTCTGTGGAACAACTGGAGTTTTTCAAGAGTTTCTGGGTATGACATGCTCTCAATTTCATACTGTGAAACACCATTCTAGAAGGTTGCAAGCAAAGCCTTCACATTTTTTCAAACACTTTCAACTAAGCACATTCAGGCAAAATGTAAAAATATCACTATCTATCTTCAGAGTTCAGAGGAGAACTTGGTCTCCTTCTTGGAGAGATTTAGATCGACACCTAGCTACCCAAACTGTACTTATTCCTTTACTGAAACTCTCCCTAATCCCCTGTGCTATTGCTTAATTACGCTAATTTACATTGGCTCTAATTTATTCTCAAAATTTCCAGGCATGCATTCTGTCATTCCTGGTCTCCTCACTCTTACTATCCCAATTCACAGATAAGAGTCAAGCACGTCTGCATGTGTATGTGAATGTTTGCTAACTTCAGAATCATGGAATCGTAAAACAGTTCAGGTTCAAAAGGACCTCTGGAATTCCAACATCCTTCTCAGAGGAGGGCCAGATTTGAAGAAAATTCAGTTTGCTCAGTGTCATATGAGGTTGAATTTTTATTATCTCCAAGGAGACAAATATCTCATTGGGGTTTCCACCACCAATCTGAGCCCAAGTTCCATCCTTACTGTGAAAACAGAATTTCCTTATACCTAACAGGAATTTCCTGTGTTCCAACTTGTTCTCTATTGCCTCTAGTCCATCCACTGAGTACCTCCAAGAAGAGGCTGTCTCCAACTTCTCTACGCCTGCCCTGTCCCCCCAGCTCTGGGGGGACGCAAGTGAATATATAAAATTAAGTAAGATGAATCGTTATTTAGATTTCTTATTACTTTTAGCCCTATTGCAAATCAAAACAAACTTCGGAAAGCCAGGCAATACTACCACTCGTTTTTGGGATAGTCACTCCAAACCACAGTTTGCCTCTATGCCTGCATGACATCCTGCTCAGGGTGTGAGCTCACTTGTCCTTTGTGACATCTGATTCATGCATACTTGAAATCTCTGAAGTCAAAAGTCAAGAGTGGTCCATGCAAACTCCCTCCATCAAAAGAAAACTGGAGAGGAGTTATTATTTCTAATAATCATTAATCTCATCATTCACATCTCGAGTAACACAGAAAAATGACACCAAAACTGGACCTACTTCTCTTTGCTGACTACAAAGGAAACGTATTGCGTCTAGCCCAGTTGTAAGTGTCTATGTTGTAGATGTCTTAAATTAGGTGGGATGAAACTTGTTCCAGAGCCTAACTTCAGAGTCCCTATCAAGTGCCTACTCTTGACTAGAAAATGTTCAGGACTGGAATCTTTAAATTCCATTCCCTTTGAAATGGTAAGGCAAATGGCCATCAGACATTTATTTTATGCACTCTTGTATGTCACATGTAAACACTGGCATATCTGGTTTTGTTCCATTATAACGCTTATACAAATATGCTTTGCTTCTACTGTTTTCTGTAAAGTGTAGATACATCTTTACAATTTATTTTAGCTACATCTAATGAATTCAACATTGATTGTGAGTATCCTGGTGCTATGGACACAGGCATAAATGCTAATTTTCCAAGCTGAGCTAAGCCAAATCAGTTCTGGGTAGCTTTTCAAAACAATGCAAAAAGTCAGTCTGTCTGACCAGATAATTGCTCCAATTGTGTTTATACTCAGCTCTTTACGTAGAGCAAACAATCTGAGGACAGCTATTAGATGTACACATCTAAGATGTGCATACATTTAAGATAGTAGGACGGTTTCTCTTTTCAGCCTTCATCAGTAAATAGATCGCTTTAATCTCAGAAATAGCACTTTGTATCCAACAATTATAAAAAGCATTTAGATGGATTTTATAGCACAGATATCTAAATGTGAATGAGATGATCCCCTCCTGCATTCTCTATAAAGCAGCTGTTTCTTTTTAAAAAAACTTTATTTCTAATTTAATAAAAAAAGCTACTTCTAATCATAAGTTCAGACAACAATATGACTAGTTTAAGAAAGGTCAAAAGATGGAAAAATGTATATGAAAATGAAAATATTACTCCATAGACTAAGCAATACCTTTGTTGTAGCTATATTTTTAATTGATACCTAGATACTACCTAAAATGCTATAGCTGCAAGTAGAGTTACATACATACATAGCTGTGTGATGTGGGATAACCCTGGTAGGCAGCTAAGCACCACACAGCTGCTCACTCACTCCCTTCTCAGTGGGATGGGGGAAAGAATCAGAAGGGTAAAAGTGTTAAGACTTGTGGGTTGACATAAAGACAGTTTAATAGGTAAAGCAAAAGCTGCGCAGATAAGCAAGGCAGAATAAGGAATTCATTCACTACTTCCCATCGTCACGCAAATGTTGAGCCCTTGCCCGGAAAGCAGGGCTTCATCATGCATAACAGTTACTTAGGAAGACAGACACCGTAACCCCGAACATCCTCCCCTTCCTCCTTTCCCCCAGCTTTTATTGCTGAGCATGATGTCATATAGTGTTGAATATCCCTTTGGTCAGTTGGGGTCAGCTGTCCCAGCTGTGTACCCTCGCAACTTATTATGCACCCCGCCAGCCTACTCACTGCAGGGTGGGGTGAGCAGCAGAAAAGGCCTTAATGCTGTGTAGGCACTGCTCAGCAATACCTAAAACATTGGTGTGTTATCAACACTGTTTTCATCACAAATCCAAAACATGGTAACATACCAGCTGCTATGAAGAAAATTAACTCTATCCCAGCCAAAACCAGTACACTGTGGTGGGCTAACCTTGGCTAAGGGCCAAACTCCCACCCAGCTGCTCACTCACTCCCCCTTCTTGACAGGACAGGGGAAGAAAATAGCATGAGAAAACTCGTGGGTCAAGATAAAGACAGGGAGATTGCTTACCAATTACTGTTGCAGGCAAAACAAACTCAACTGGAGAAAACTAATCTAAATCATTGCCAGTTAAAATAGATTTGGGTAGTGAGAAACGAAGACAAACATTAAAACAACCCTTTCCCATGGTTAACTTTACTCCTTCACTCCAGATTCCTGCACCTCCACCCCGACCGGGGCAGAGGGAATGGGGGGAGGATGACTGTGGTCAGAACATAGAAATGTCCCTTTGATGCTCCTTCCCTCTCACCCTTTTTCCAGTTCTGTTGCGGACTCTCCCCACGGGCTGCAGTCCCTCAGGAAAAAATCTGCTCCCACATGGGCTCCTCGCTACAGGCTGCCATTCCTGTAAGGAAAATCTCCTCTAGCACGGGCTCTCTATGGGCCACAGTTCCCTCAGGGAATATGTATCTTCTCTAGCATGGCTCCTTCATGGGCCGTAGTGGATATCTGCCCCACTGTGGTCTCTTCCACAGGCTGCAGGGGAATCTCTGCTCCATCACCTGGAGCACTTCCTCCCCTTCTTCCTTCATTGACGTTGCTGTTCTCTCTGCTGTTTTTCACTCTTTTTGTTTCCACCTCCTCTCTCCGCCCAGCCTTTTTTTGCCCTTTATTTAATAACTCAGTACAGAGGCACCCCCAGCATCGCTGATTGGCCCAGCCTTGGACAGTGGTGGGTCCATTCTGGAGGCGGCTGGAACTGGCTCTGCCCAGCACAGGGGCAGCCCCTGGTCTCTTCTCATAGAGGTCACCCCTGCAGCCTCCCTGCTACCAAAACTTTGCCCTGTAAACCAAATACAGTAGCTTTTTACAGCAATACCATATATTTATGTGTGAGCACATCAACTTCTGTAGTGACAGGTATACTCCTGCAATCATAGTTAAAAGTTCATGCAGAGAAATAAATAAAAAACTCTAAGAATGGCTATAAAGCAATATGAAATAGTAACAAAAAGTCACTAAAAGCAATGTCTCCAGCTCCCTTTACAGATAATGAAAAAATAGAGGCAGTCCTACAGTACAGTTAATCTCATCCTAAGATAGACCATCACATTTGATGAGAAAGGCGATGTCCTAGAATTACATATTTCTCTGCACAGACTCTAAGAGGAGAACAGATCTCTTTATTGGATAAGTCTCAAGTTTTATGTTTTCATGCTAGCTACACACATCTTCTAGTAAACTGTGGGGTAGATGTGAAAGTCAGTTTAAGAATCCATATATGTTGCCTGCCTGCTAAGTCAAGATTTCCAAAATCTTCAATGGGATTTGCATTCTTAATTTCCATTATAATGCAGAAACCATGGAAACTACCTACATAAATATCTTAGAAGATGGTCAACTCAAGATGGGGAAGGATTAACTTATTTTTGGACATACAACTTTTCCAGTTTCTGAGCTATGTGTGTAGGTTCTTTTTATGTTCAACAGCAAGGTGTAGGCAACTACAGAGAGCACTTCATCCCTTGCTTTGGTTGATATTCAAAACAGGTAGGAGAAGTCATTGTCTAGAGGTGTTTATTTTTCTCTACTAACTATAGGGAGAGCCTCAAAGTTAGGTCATTAAATCTTAGTTCTTAGTTATCTGCCTTTAAATGATTTGAATCCCCCTTTTGCACAAGACTGAGGGAAAAAAAGGGATTTTGATGCTTTGTCTGAAATGTTCCATTGGAGTTACATGCTCATTGTGCCTGAAATTTGGGTGCTTTCTCCGTAAAAGTCTTTGATAATATTTTGACCAAAGTCCTCATTTCTGTAACGTTTCATAAGTTCTTTCTGTCCTGCCCCCTACAGATTCCACCTTCTCCAACCCCAAATCATGTCAGTGAATTAAGTACAGCCATCTCAGACTGCTCAGGCATGAATGGCTATCTTCTTTCTGGAAGACTTAAGGACGGTAACCAAATCAGTAGTTTTTGCTGACATCCTCTTTTTACAAAGGGGGTTTAGACACCTTGTTTCCAGTTGAAATGGGTACCCAGATCATTGCGACTTTTTAAAAACACCTCAGACATCACAAATGAAGTAGAACAGTATCTGCTATGGAAAGCACTCCTCCCTCCCAGCCCCTCCCAGAATACCTCAGTAAAAGAGGTATTGCTCATCAGGAAGGTAGTGATCAACAGAAAAGGTAGGGATCAGTCAGGTGTCCAGTCCCCCTCACTGAGCACATATACCAGAACAGTACCAGGGATTAATTGAAGCATTTATTAAAGTGTTATTGCTAGATTGCTTCATGGGTCGTGAATGCATTGTACTTTGCATTTTCAACAAAACTTTAATGATGATAATGATGATGATAAAATGATAATGATAATAATAGTAATCCTAAAAAGTTTTGTCTAGTCTGGAAGTAATTTCAATATTTTATTTAACCATTTAAAAACTCTTCTGCTTCACAATTTCCTCTATTTCAAAGTTAAAAAAGAAAAAAGAAACCTGCACAATTCATCCTATCTCCAGATATACACAGAAGCTGATCAAATGACTCACACCACTAAAGTACGTTTTTTCTGCACTGACTACAGTATGATTCCAGAGGACCAGTACAAACAGAACAGTTTAAACTGTGGCTGTCCGCATTTGGGTGTAATTGTTGGGGAATTTTTATGGTACCCCTTGAGGTGAATTAGACACAATTTGTGCTTAAATATATGTAAAAAAAAAAAATGAACAATGCACTGGACAGATTTCTACCAGCATAAGCAGTTCTACAAGGAGTCTGCAAAGATGTGTCACAAGCAGATTCCTTATATACACTTGCAGCAGCACCAATCCGGAGAGCGGTTGCATGGGGCACCTCAGCCTGGCCATGGGTCCCTCCCCCAGGCCAGCTCTGCTGCCCAAAGGTGGCCCCTGGGCTTGGTCCCCTGAGCGCTCCCATTCCGGGATGGCTACAAGACAATGCTGTGGCTGTTTCTTATCTCATCACCAAGGGAAACTTCACTCCCTTACAGGGAGTCCTTCTGTCTCTTTCCAGCCAGTTTAACCCCTTCTGCAGTTGGGCCTTCTTGCCCTCCATGACAGATGATTCCTCGGTCACAAATTACCACTGCTACAGTGCTAACACTTACAGTTTGAATTTCCCATTTATAATCCAGGTTGTAATTAATTTCTGAGAGCAGAGGAAGAGCAGAGAGAACTGGAGACAAGGGCAGGACAGGGCAGGGATATTTTGGGTTTGCTCCAGGTTTTTTTTTTCATTGTAAACCATCCTGGGCACACAGCCATGGCACTAATAAGAACTGGAAGAAACAATATTTTTTCTAACCATAAATGAAACAGATTTGTCCAGACTCATGCCCTAAGCATAAAACCCATCCTATGAGTTTGCATGTCACACACACTTGCATAGAAAGGGCAGATGTTGTTATATCTGGTATTCTGCAAATCGGCTGTCTTAATGGTGAAAAGTCATGAAATATGAAACAGGAAGACGGTCAAGGTGTTATGTTAATTTGTATAACACTGAACAACTTTCCAAGGACCCTGTGATTCATCAGACTCTCCACCTGCATATGGCAGTATGTCCCCACTCTCTTCTCCTGACCCAGTGTTCACCTGCATCATGTATCCCGTGACCTGGTCCCAAAGAAGGGAAACTCATGTCACTCAATTTGGTGAGATAGTGCTCAATTTTTTTCTACTGGCATTAAAATGTTTGGACTAGTTATTTATGTAGTAGAGGGAAATTTGGAATTCCATCTGTGCACCTGTAATCAAAGGCTGGCAACAGCTCAACCTGACATATTATGTGGATTTCTAGTCATCTAGTCAAATTCCAAACTTTTCACCTACCCTTATCTTTGGAAGATACTAATCATTGGGCAATGACTTTGAATTAATACTTACTTTTAAATACATAAGTTAGTTAGAGCAGAAACAGCTTGACTTCTGTAACCACTAAGCTAGTACCCTGTCTCCATTATGACAAAGAAAAAATCCCAAAACACAGGTACTGAATGTACTTCCACAGGAGAGAGATTAAGATACTAAGAAGGAAATGCAGACTGTTCCCCACCTCTAATAGTTTAGTTCCCGTACACCCAGTGTGCAAAGATAAATAGCATTTTAGGACTGCCTAGAATATCTAGATTTTCTTAGGTGTTTCATAGTCCTCTCACCATTGGCTTCATGAGAACCAGGATGGCGTTAATCTATTCACTTGGAAGAAATCTGTGTTTCTTAGGCACAGTTCTTCTCAACATGAGTCTGTAATCTTAAAATGGCAACAGATGGAGTTCAGCTGTCTCACAGGGGGAAAAGGATCATTGTTCATGAATTGGCAGGGCTCATCAAGAGGGCTTTAAACTACGTTTGAAGGGGGAAGGTGATAAAACCAGGCTCACTAGAGATGAGCCTAGGGGTGGCGTGCCGATGCTGGGGGTGAAATCAATAGCCCAGCTCAAGTGCAGCTACACCAATGCACGCAGCATGGGCAGCAATCAGGAGGAGCTGGAAGCCATTGTGCAGTGGGATACATATGACTTAGTTGCCATCACAGAAACATGGTGGGGTGACTCTCACGACTGGAGTGCTGCAATGGATGGTTATAGACTCTTCAGAAGGGACAGGTCAGGAAGGAGAGGTGGTGGGGTGGCCCTGTATGTTAGGGAGTGTTTCGATTTTCTAGAGCTCAACGATTGTGATGATGATACAGTTGAGTGTTTATGGGTAAGGATGAGGGGGAAGGCCAACAAGGCAGATATCCTGCTGGGAGTCTGTTATAGACCACCCAACCAGGATGAAGAGGCAGATGAAGCGTTCTACAAGCGGCTAGCAGAAGTCTCACAATCGCTGGCCCTTGTTCTCATGGGGGACTTCAACTTCCCGGACATCTGCTGGAAATACAACACGGCAGAGAGGAAGCAGTCTAGGAGGTTCCTGGAGTGTGTGGAAGACAACTTCCTGACACAGCTGGTAAGTGAGCCT
>NW_008824872.1:64189-74937 GCF_000699105.1 Pygoscelis adeliae
ATAGGACAAGAGGAAATGGCCTCAAGTTGCGCCAGGGGAGGTTTAGATTGGACATGAGGAAAAATTTCTTTACTGAAAGAGTGGTTAAACATTGGAACAGGCTGCCCAGGGAAGTGGTTCAGTCACCATCCCTGGAAGTAGTTAAAAGACGTGTAGATGAGGCGCTTAGGGACATGGTTTAGTGGGCATGGTGGTGTTGGGTTGACGGTTGGACTCAATGATCTTGGAGGTCTCTTCCAATCTTAATGATTCTATGATTCTATAAATTGCATGGTATTAAATATCTATTTCTTTAACTGTGAAAGCAGTCAAGTCAGCTCCCTGAGATGTGTACACTATAAATGATAAAAATTAGCTGAGGTAAATCCCACCCCACATTATGGTCTGGCAATGACAGAGAGCTGAATATAATGTCATTCCTTCTGCCGTTATTGACCAACTGAATTACTTCACAAATGATGAAAGCAAACTGAGTCCTTATTGTTTTACATTGCTAAATAAATAAAGCCATTTTCCTGGGAAGCAGGGTCTCAGCACGCATAGCAATTGCTTGGGAAGATAAATGCCATAACCACAGATGTCCCCATATCCTCTCCCCTTTTCCCCCAGCTTTTATTGCTGAGCATGACATAATACAGTATGGAATATCCCTTTGGCTGGTTTGGGTCAGCTATCCCATATCAAACACTTCCTTCATCATAAGCATTTAATTAATATTATTCACCTTGGTAGTTTTGCCATGATCTATTCTAAAGAGAGTGACTGTCTCAGAGTTAGACATACCTGTTGTAGAATCTACATTTGATTGATAAATCTCACCATTTTTGTCTACAAGAGTTTAAGGATTACGTTCAGGGGTCTGAACATTAGACATCTACAATGTAGGTGTTACAAACTGAGCTAGCTGCCTAGACAATCTGTATAGGCAAAGCAGAGAAGGTGCATTAGCAGACCACAATTTATTTGAACTACTTTAAATGTCTACCTCAGGTGGTGATATATTTCACCCTAGAAATGCCTGTTTCTAAATGAACTTGAAGGCTTGCACCTACATTGTGGATATTTTAAGTGAGAGGAATCCTACTCTGTGTGTTTTGATTTTTTTCCCCTGTGACAGTAAAAATTAATGGAACCTTTAACACTCCAGGGAAGTAAAACATGTCTGACAAATATTTAAGGAGATGAATTCTCCCAAAAAGAAATTTGTAAAAGTTTTGATTACAGTATGGTTATGGGTTTAAAATAATAAGAAAGCTACTCTTTAATCCAATAAAGAGAGGCAGGAGAAAAAGTGACATTGGGATGGAAAAAGCAGGCAGGCTTTTGCTAATGACCTCATCCAACAGAATGGTGATTAAACTTCAGAACAATCAAGAAACAAGCTGATTCTTCAGTTCTTCAGATCACATTGACCTCATCTAACTTTAGCTGTCCCAGAGTTAAGAATCTAGATGACAAGAATCCTCTAGATTCCATCTAGGTGGGATGGAAAATAACAGACACCTCTGGATTGCCTTTCCATCTGAATATATTTGTAAAATAGCTTATATGTGTCATCTCTTTAACACACCTCTCTCTCCATTGATTGCAGAGGGAGTCCAGTTCACCTGTTCAAAGGCCAATATTGTATATGGACAGATTTAAAGAAGTGAATCCAATCCTCTAGTTCCTCAATTACACATCCTTTACAAACGATTAGCAGAAGACAAGTTGATATACAGTAATCTGGGAAAAGTAAATAGATTTATCTGACTTGAAACACAGGACAGAAGACTTTCAGGAGCCAAAACACACTTAATGGTATTGTCCATACCATTTTACATGTCTTAGAATACCCAAGAAAACCAGACATAGCTCTTAAGTATAACATAGGATTAGTGGTAGGTCTGTGCCCCTCTGGAATGGCAAAATATAGATTCCACATCGTAGGTAATAGCCCTACATTCCCTAAGTAGTCAACAGAGGGACAGAGTCACTTACAGGGAACAATTAAGCCCATCTCAAATTAGACTTCTACATTTCTCCCACTGCCTTCACTGCCTATATAGGATTACATGATTATCCATATTTAGATGTATACACTGGAGGACTCTCAGCATGCCCTATACATGACAATTACTATTAAGAGTGACATAAAGATCACTAATGGTAGCCAGCCTTTGAAGGAAGAAACCTTATCCATCTTATTACAGATTAATTGACAAAATTCTCATAAATATCATGAGGAAGCAGCAAAGGGGAACCTAGGCATGATCAAGCATTCAGAATTCCTCTTAAAGCATCTTACCACTAATATAGCTTAAGCTACAAAAGGCAAATGGCTTTAACTTCTTTATTGTTTGCAGTTGATTTCATCACCTTTGATAATGGAAAAACCCATCTAATCACTCATTCCTCATGCATTTCTCCTCTAACACCTTCCTGTTAGTCTAATTCATAGCCTAATTCTGAGCATTTTAAACATAACACTGTATAACTGCCTTGAAGAAATTCTTGTAAATAATTTATCTTTTGAATTATTGTTTACATAACTCTATACTTTCAATATATTCTGGCTTACTGTTTAGGATGAATCAGTAACAGGCTGATCTTGCATGAATTACTGGCACCTGATTTTGACTCTAAGAATATAAAAATTATGATGTAACTAAAAGGGAGCTTAGCCTGAATAAGACCCCAATCAAGCAAGAAATTCTGTGTGTTCAGACATCACGTATTACAGTATTTTTTATAAACCACACACATATTTCCCAAAACAACTAAAATACATTATGCTGGTCCCAGTAGAGAAAAAGAAGTATGACTTTTTCTGTCTGATTCTCCATATAATCATTGATCTGACCATTTGCTCACCTTCTCTGGATGGAAAAATCCACTGTTTCTCAAAAGCCTTTGCCAACCAGTGAGACAGAGAAAGAGGAATAGTGCTTCTGGTTTGGAAGAGACTTTTTTATGAAATGTAGGTCAGAACAGGAGAAAAAGAGAAGCATAGTTATGCCTGAGAAGGCAATGAAACACTGACAAGCACACTAGTGGACTGTCCAACAAAGATAGGGAGAACAGGAATGAAAGATATGGCAAGGAAAAAAACCACTGTGGTAAAAAAAGCAGACAGTGTTTCCCTTTGCTAACACATCCTCTTATCCTTATTAAGATAACAGTACAGGAAATAAGCAACATGACAAATATCACAATGAGGAGCAGTCCCCCAGGAGCAGTGATTAGAGACCATCAGCAGTTCAATTAACTGTGCCAGCCCAGACCAGTTTGATGACTTGTGGGAAGTCACAGAAGAAATTATCTAGCAAATTGGAACCACAAAATGCAAAGGGAGGAAGCAGCCCAATCTGTACAACAGTGACACAATCATCCTAGCCATGATCTTACTACCAGCCACACACACACTCCTTGGTTCATGATAGTGCAGTACCTCAAGGGTTCATAGATAGCCACATATCAGTAAGCAGCCATCATGAGAAGCAGAAAGACTGGAGCACCACCCAACAAATGGAATAAGAACATTTTGAGGATACAGTCACTGAATGAGATAGTCTTGTGTTGGAAAAAAAGACCTGATAACAACACAGGAGTATTGATGGATGAGTGACTGATATCTATGAAACCCAAGTTTGCTAGAAAGAACTACTTAGGGCTATGGAGCCGACGGTCTTTGATCACTGTGATGATGATGGTTGCATTTCCCACCCACGTTTCTAAGTAGATGGTGAAGAAGAAAATGTAAAGCAGTTGCCAAATACCAACTCTCTGGGTGAACTCCAGGAGAACAAATTCAGTCATAGTGATTGTGATATTCTGGTCCTCCATTACTTCAGTTCTAAATACACCCATAGGAGCAACAGCATTCAAAACAGGCTGAAAATGCCACATGGACTGACTACGTAGAAGTTGTCTCCAGCACCATGATGTCTTCTGACTCCAATGCAAAAGAATTCTTCGTGTTGCCTCTGTAATCTGGTAAGGACAGCACAGGTAGGAGTTTTCTAATTATAGTTATCTAAGCAATAAGATGGCCTTAGTTGGGGAACACATCTGGGGCTATTTAGTTTATCACTATATACATGGCCCTAGTTCAAATCATCCTGGTATAGAAAGAGTCCCTGCAAAGTCCCATTCACTGCTTTCATCACTGTCTTATTTTTATTCTCTTTTAAGCTAAAAACCATGAATCCCACTATTTAGGGAAGGAAGTCAGTCTTATGCTAGTTGAAAAACTGTGCCTCTTCAGCAGCTCATCCTCTCTGGGACCTTCTTGTTCATTTACACAGTGGGTCTGATGGGTGCCATGCTCACTCTCCTGATGAATAACAAATCCAGATCCCACATGCCTACAAACAAAGAGATTTAGGGTGTATTTCATCCCTAAATTTAGACTACTAAACACAGATATCTAAGCCTGAGTTACTTGTCTGACTCCCTTATGGTGAAGGAAAGATCTCAAGAAAGCATTTCATCTAACCCGAGTCATTTCCATTAGAATGACATGAATCAGTCTTTGGAAGTGTTTCTTCCATACTTCGAATGTCTCAGAAATATAGGTCTATTTTGTTTTGTCCAGCAAAGCTGGGATTATCTGAGGGAGTCACTTTCACCTCTCTTAGTAGTCAATGTAGAAAAACAGACACTTCCAGAGGAAAAGCTGGAGTGTCCTACTTTAAATGTTAACCTTAGGATGGGGTGAATCACATCTATTGCTCTCCAGTGACTGTATATGAGAGACAGGGGACTGACTCAGGTGTATGCACTTCCTTTGTAGTTATATAAATTTTGTGAGATTAGTTCTGACGTGGACATCTCAGAAAGGATTCATCAGCCCAGACTGAGCATCCATGTTTGTCACTGACCACCAAGCCTGTCCAAAGTTACATGAGATTACTTTCAATGCTTCTCATTACATTTAAGCCTCAGTCCAAACATGGAAAAGATGAGGATGGTAGACAGGGATGCATTTTGGTCATGGAAAGCAGTGGTTTAATGACCCTACTTCAAGTCGCTACAGAAATCCTTGTGTCTTCTGTAGAGATCTTTAAAGAAATGTAAGGTTCCAACTACGCTGCACTTAAGCAGCTCAGAAAACAAAGAAATCTTCAAAAAGTTAATATTCTGGAGTCCCCTCCATTTCCTGGGATCATTGGAAGCATTGCAGCTGAAAGATATGAAAGGTCATGGCAGTGGCAGGAAAAGAAAAGATACTGCTTTGTATGTTAATGAAGATAAGCATCTGGGGTAGGAAGGTATGTCTGAAGTTGAGCCATGACTCTTGCACCGACCCACCAGAGTGAACATGTGATTCAAGAGACATAAGATAGCAGATATGAACAACATGACTAGATGATTGCACTAACAGAATCACAGAATAGTTGAAGTTGGAAGAGACCTCTGGAGATGGCCTAGTCCAACCTCCATGTTCAAAGCAGGGTCAGCTAGAGCAGGTTGCCCAGGACTGTGTCCAGTTGGGTTTTGAATAACTCCAAGGATAGAAACTCTCTGATCAACCTGCTCCAGTGTTTACCACCCTCATAGTAAAAAACAAAAACAAAACAAAACCCAAGTTTTTTCATGTTCAGATGGAGCCTCCTGTGTTTCAGTTTGTGCTCATTGCCCCTTGTCCTGTCAGTAGGCTGCTAGGCCAAAAGAGCATCCCACACCCAGAGCAAAGCTGCAGCAGAGGACTGAGGGATGGAGGAGAGCAATGCAGCTCAGTGTGAATGTGGTGAAGGCTGAAGCTGCACCCTGCTGCTCCCTTCAGCTTCCATCACTACACTCAAAGGGACTGAAAGCATCAGATTGCACATGTGGAGGGATGTGGCATGGAAGATGAATCCTTCTCCTGCGATCACCTGCCCAGGTTGACAACTTCCCTCACAACCAGGTGGATTTTGCACAGATTCTTGTAGCAAAGAGCCAAAAGTTTCTTCTCAGTAGCAGCACACAGACGTAAGCAAGGGGAGTCACCTGTCCCCTGAGTTTTTTTCCAGGATAAGACTGACTTTGATGCTGTTTTGTTGCCCTCTTCAAGCTTGAACGCACTGGGGGATATTTTTGTGTTTGCTAACACTGTGTATTGCTTTTTCTTCACTGTTTGTAAATCCATGTTACGTGTTTTATACATGTGAGATATTTGCTCTTTGTTCTCTTTGCCACCTCAAAAACTGGTTCTACATGGTTCACAAGGCTACATTTCTTTAGTAAACAGTAATTCACCAGTGGTGGTTCCATGGCCTGCAGCGTGGGTATCTGCTCCAATGTGGTCCTCCATGGGCTGCAGGGCAACGACATGCTTCATCATGGTCTTCTCCATGGGCTGCAGGGGAATCTCTGCTCCAGCGCCTGGAGCACCTCCTCTCCCTCCTTCTTCACTGACCTTGGTGTCTGCAGGGCTGTTTCTCTCACATTTTCTCACTCCTCTCTCTCGCAGCTGCTGTGCAGTGTTTTTACCCTTTCTTAAATATGTTATCACAGAGGTGCCACCAGCTTCGCTGATTGGCTCAGTTTTGGGCAGTGGTGCGTCTGTTTTAGAGCTAGTTGAAACTGGCTCTGTCTGACATGGGGGCAGCCCCTGGTCTCTTCTCAAAAAGGCCACCCTGCAGCCCCCGTGCTACCAACACCTTGCCACATAAACCAAATACACTCCTTTTCATTTCATTTTTATTCTGGGGTCATAAATAATTCAGTCTACACAGAATAATAACTAGTTATTATTATCTACTCGTTACAGAAATGTATTAACATTATTATAAGCATTACTCCATTGCCCAAAGCAAAGCCAATGCTAAAAACAAGCTAGGTAATAATCACCGAGTCATTCTCCAAGTAGAACAGGACAAGTCCTGAGGCTTGCAGTGCTAACACAAAGTCTATGGCTTGCCAATTGCAATGCCAAGACGATAATTCTTCAGCTGCAGCACTGTGCCAACCAGTTCCCACATCAGGGCTTGCAGTATAATTGTGGTCTGCACAAAACTAGTTTGGCTGCCTGCAGTCAGGACCAATTAACTCTACACTGGAAATACTTATTTATGGATACTGAAGAACTGGCATTTGCTTTCACACTACAGTAAATCCAGAGGCTCCCCTGACAAGAAGCGACCAGGGATGGATTCTCATCTTTCTCCTCTTGTGTAAATCCAGACTCATGCTTGGATCATAAGGGGTATGGAAATGGGCTGGTTTCCAGTCCCAAGGGTGTCCCCAGCACAGCTGCCCTGAGGCAACTGGAGATGAGGTAGCCGCAAGCACTGACCATCACCACTCAGTGGCATACGTTTTAGGTCCTATTTACCAAGCAGGATGGCTATAGCAGGTGGATACTGATTTTTATTCATACAAACACATGTCTGTGCAGAGCATACACCACTCAAGGCTTCTGGTCCAAGCCCGCTGTGCGAACGTGCTGGTTTTGGCTGGGATAGAGTTAATTTTCTTCATAGTAGCTAGGATGGTGCTGTGTTTTGGATTTGTGCTGGAAACAGTGTTGATAACAGAGGGATATTTTCGTTATTGCTGAGCAGTGCTTACACAGAGTCAAGGCCTTTTCTGCTCCTCACCCCACCCCACCAGCAAGCAGCCTGAGGGTGCACAAGGAGCTGGGAGGGGACACAGCTGGGACAGCTGACCCCAACTGACCGAAGGCGTATTCCACTCCGTATGAGATCTTGCTCAGCAGTAAAACTAGGGGGAAGGTTGGCCGCTGCTCAGGGACTGGCTGGGCATCGGTGAGTTGGTGGTGAGCAATTGTTTTTGTTTGCATCACTTGTCTTTCTTGGGTTTTATTTCTCTCTGTTATTTTCCTTTTCATTACAATTTATTATTATTATTATTATTATTATTATTATTTTATTTCAATTATTAAACTGTCTTTATCTTATAACCCAAGTGTTTTCTCACTTTTACCCTTCCCATTCCCTCCCCACAACCTGCTGGGGAGGAGTGAGTGAGTGGCTGTGTGGTGCTCAGTTGCCAGGTGGGGTTAAACCATGACAGTCCTTTTTGGTGCCCAATGTGGGGCTTGAACCCACAATCCTGAGATTAACAGTCTCATGCTCTACTGACAGAGCTAGCTGGGGAATGGGACACTTGCTGCCGCTGTTGGAGGTGTCCAGACCTGGCTGGCGAGCTGGCCTTTACATGTAGCAGTTCCACTGTGAGGACAGCCCTGGGCACAGTGCTGGGCATAGGCCGGTGTATTCCCCAGCAGGTTATTGTTTTCACTATTTAACATTTTCTAACAGACATGCAACATAAACTGTCAATGGCTTCATTGGTAACATAACCTCAGGTCAACAACTGAGAGCTTCTTCATATCCAAAGCTGTCGTTACCTAGGTTATTATCACAGTCTGGTCTCCCTCTCTAAGTATGCTATAAAGCTGTGAAATTTTGAAGAGTTCGTCTGTTCTTCCTTGTTTCTTTTCTGCTCACTCAGACCATTGCAGCATGTCAGTTGCAGCCCAGAGCTTTCAGATAACCCTGTCCTGTATCGTGGATCTGTGCTTGGTTGTCTACCTAGCACTTAACAATCATCTGGTGAGTGAGAGCTGAGCACATGAAGTTCAACAAGGCCAAGTGCAAGGTCCTGCACCTGGGTTGGGGCAATCTCCAATATCAATACAGGGGATGAATGGATTGAGAGCAGCCCTACAGAGAAGGACTTGGGGATACTGGTGGATGAAAAACTGAGCCAGCAATGTGTACTTACAGCCCAGAAAGTCAGTCGTATCCTGGGCTGCATCAGAAGAAGTGTGGCCAGCAGGTTGAGGGAGGTGATTCTGCCCCTCTGCTCCACTCTGGTGAGACCCCACCTGGAGTACTGCGTCCAGCTCTGGAGCCCCCGGTATAAGAAAGACACGGACGCGTTAGAGCAGGTCCACAGGAGGGCCATGGAAATGATCCAAGGGCTGGAATACCTCTCTTATGAAGAAAGGCTGAGAGAGTTGGGTTTGGAAAAGAGAAGGCTCCAGGGAGACCTTATTGTGGCCTTTCAATATATATAGGGGACTTATAGGCAAGACAGAAAGACTTTTTAACAGGGTCTGTAGTGACAGGACAAGGGGCAACAGTTTTACAGTGAAAGAAGGTAGACTTAGATTAGACATAAGGAAGACATTTTTTACAATGAGGGTGGTGAAAGGGTGGAAAGAGGCTGCCCAGAGAAGCTGTGGATGCCCCATCATTGGAAAGGTTCAAGGTCAGGTTGGACGGGGCTTTGAGCAACCTGATCTAGTTGAAAGATGTCCCTGCCCAAGGCAGGTGGGTTGAAAAAGGTGATCTTTGAAGGTCCCTTCCAATCCAAACCATTCTGTGATTCTATGATTCTTATGTATCTGAGCAGCAGTTTTGGGCAGGCTTTGCCCTGTGACAGAAGCAGAAGTGTGGGGCTTCCTCAGGTGCTGGTGCTGGGGCTCTGTTACGGGTTGGGACTGACTGCTGGCGTGTTTCCTTCCCCCATCACATCTTGTTAGATGGATACAGTGCAGTTATAAGGAGGAAGTGAGAAAAGACATGCTGGATTTTGTCTTTCTAGGAAGTTCTATCCAGTGAAACACCATAAGACAGAGGGAGGTGGGAGGGAAACACAAGTTTGAGACATATCCAAAGGTCCCTTAAACTGCCTTTTTTTGACAGTTTGCAATGAAGGACTACTAGGCTGCACCCAGGTACAGCCATCTGCCCTTTATGGAGGAGTTTAAAGAAGAATGCATGTACAGCCTGCCAGCATCTCCAGCTAACATCACCACCGTGACCCATCAAAGCAGACAGAGGCTGAGCAGACCACACTGCGTATGCAGAGTAGCTCCAGCTCACCCACTCGCCTGCCAGCACATGCCACACAGAAACCAGCTGTTCATCTCCACCTTTCATCCTGTGAACCACAGGGATGCTTCTTCCCATGCAAATAATTCTCAGTCTCTTAGATTTCCAGCCAGCTCCTCCTGGAAACCCAGTTCCTTCCTTGCTTAACCACAGGACACGCCAAACACTTTTATACAGCTGGTGGCAGGGGGGATAAGAACACACAGAGCAGGGTACGGGGGAAAGAGGGTAGATGGATGGACCGTCTATGGGTGTATGTGTAGACAAAGATGGATGACTAGGTGGACTAAACTGTAGATAGGTGGGTAGAAGTATCTCCAGCATTTTTTCCTGCTTCAGAACAGCCACCAATGCGTAGAGGTCCTGCCTACAGGCTGGTATCACCCTCTGCTCTTCACAAGACACAAGATAACAGCAGCTGACAACTCAGGCAGCTTTGTATGATGCAAAGGCTGCCCCAGCTGCCTGCAGGTGGAAAGTCTTGTCTTTCAATGTGTGTTTCATCATATCTCAGAAGAGACATCTAAAGTCCAGTGGCAGAATTACATCCTTGAAATAATTCCTTTTCCCATGACCCTGAGGAGACGTGCAAGAAGGTGTCCAGAGGGAAGGGAGGCTTAGGGTCAGCGAGAACACTCCCAGCCTGACTCCCAACTGCAAAATTCTACCTTCTCAACTAGAAATGTTAAAAAACACTTCATTGGCACTTATTTCAGCTCTTTTAACTAACTGATTAACTGATTGACTTAACGAATTCCTCACCTCTCCATGCAGCAGGCGACCCGTGTCTCACCCCGTGTTCCCACCAGGCGCTGCCCACCCCGGCCTCTTACTGCATTTGACCAGGGGGTTCTCACTCCGCTCTGCAGCTCCTCGGGCCCTCCTCATTCCTCCCTTTCTCCTCCTTCGCCTCGGGCT
>NW_008824872.1:75564-77420 GCF_000699105.1 Pygoscelis adeliae
GGGGGGCGGGCGGGTCTGGGCCCAGCGCAGTGTACCCCGGGAAGCTGGGCGTGGTGGTGGGGATGCCTGTGCAGGCCTTGGGATGCCAGTCCGGGTAGCAAATCTGTAACGTCCTGTCTTTCTCCTAGGTGGTGGGACTGGCTTTGTGGGCAGGGCACTGACCCAGTTGCTGCGGAGCCGTGGGCATGAAGTGACCCATGTCTCTCGACAAGAGGGCAAGGATCGGATCAGCTGGGTATGAGATGAGAGCGGTCACAGGAGGGAGAACGTGTCAGGGCTGAGGAACAAGCCCGCTTGCCCTGGCCTGCTGTGGGATACAGGGAATCTGCAGTAGGGAATCTGGCTCCTGTGGATGTACTACAGGCTCCTGGGTGCTCCATGGGTCATAGTCATTGGGGTGGGTACAGCTGTAGCTCCAAGAAGTAAAACCTTCTCCATTCATGCTTGTGCTCCAGGCAGTGTTCTTAGGAGCTCCACGTTGGAGTTCTTAGAAGCCTGCCCTGCTTGGTTGTTGGGAAGGCTTGAGCAGAGGGGAGGCTGGGTGTGTGATGTCTCTGTTATCCCTGGCTAGGAAGAGTTGTCCCACTCTGGACTGCCCCTGTGCGATGCTGTGGTGAACTTGGCTGGTGAAAATGTCCTCAACCCTTTCCGCAGGTAACTTGATCTCCCATAGTGCTGTTGGGACAAGGTGAAGGCAAGACAGCCTAGTGTTATCAGAGAATGTGGAAGGGATCTGGGGAGGAAACAAGAGTGTCCAGGAAACACTTGGGTTACCTGATTGTTGACATCTGGGTCCTCAAGCATCCAAAACATTTCCGTGGGCCTGTTAAGTTCTGGGAGACCTTTGGAAGGCAGCTTCCCTTCTGCATTGACAGTTGGGAGGCCAGGCAAAGTTGTTCCACGTTTCCGAAATGACACTGGTTGCCTACATTTAGATAATGCAAAATCAGAACCAAAGTTTGACTTCTACGACGGTGTTTTTGTAAATGCCTCTGCCAGGCGCTTGGGAAGAACTCACCGCACCCAGCTTTGGTGTCCAGCTCCTCTGCCAGCTTTGTCCTAAGGCAGTCCAAAACCCACAGCCTTTTGTGGGAAGTGGAGGGCCACCATCTCCCAAAGTCCCCGTGCATTTAGGTAGCAAGATCCCATGTCCTCCCCCTGCTCTGGGGTGGGGGGGAGTTCACGTGACCTCTCCTGTGCTTGTGAGCAGGTGTCTGCTGGGGCCCCACTTGGTGCTGTTGTTTCCTGGGATGTTCTTGAGGGGAGTATAATCAGTGGCTCTCCTTTTCCCAGATGGGGTGATGCCTTCTGCAGGGAAGTCATCAGCAGCCGGGTTGAGACCACCAGGACCTTGGCCAAAGCCATTGCTGATGCTGAACAGCCACCCCGTGCTTGGGTCCTCGTCACCGGCGTAGGTATTGGTTGGGCCCAGCCAAGGCATGACTCGTGCTGACCTGGAGAGGTATACCTCCAGACAGAAACACACTTCTGGGGGGACACATGTCTTGCCTTGAAATGCCAGCTTTATTGCCATTACGTCACTGTGTTTAGGCAAGCCTTGATCAGCTTTTTGGTACTGCTGGAGAGGAATTTGGGTCCCTGTGCTTTCTCTTGGTATCATTAAGACAGAACCTTTTCTCCATTTTCAGTGAAAGCCTTTAGGCATCCTGTAGAACCAGTTTGTCTAAGCAGGGCCTCAGCTGAGTTCCCCTGCATATATCCAACTTTGCATATCTGCTTGCTACAGTCTTTAAAGCTGCCACAGTTTATCATCTGTGATGCCCAATTTTAGAGCAAGCACCTTTCTATGCAACAGCTCAGTGTGTTGCTTGCTGGTATATTTGGTTCTTGGGGCT
>NW_008824872.1:77512-88689 GCF_000699105.1 Pygoscelis adeliae
AACTTGCAGAGCGCCTTGGTAGTTCAAAAACTTGTCAGCATTGCTATCAGAGAGACGCTGTGCTGTTCATATGAGGATGTCCCTGATGGAGTGATCGAGTTCTGGACTCCTGGAGGCAGGGAAGAGGGTCCGTTTTGGGTGGGGTGGCTGGTGTCATGATTCAACCCTGACCCCCTTTCTGCTGTTACACCCACAGGTTATTACCGCCCTAGCCCCACAGCTCATTATACAGAGGACAGTCCTGGGGGGGATTTTGACTTCTTCTCGCGCCTGGTGAGCTCCTGGGAGGCTGCAGCTCTCATCCCTGGGAGCCCAGCTCGTGGTGTTGTGGTGAGATCTGGTGAGATGGGGCATCATGCCTGTTCAGGGTGGCTCTGCTTTGGTGCTGGGGCAAGCGTGGGAAGAGGAGGGAGAAGGCCCTCAGGTCTTGTGCTTCTCCTTGTTGGGGTGCTGTTCCAGTCCAGCCCTCTAAGGATTGTCTCCTGGTTGTAGGTCTGGGGGTGAAGGGGACTTTTGACCTTTGGCGGGGGGGGGTCCTGGTCTCACTCTGTTCTCCCCACAGGGGTAGTGCTGGGCCGAGGTGGTGGTGCAGTCTCTCAAATGCTCTGGCCTTTCCGTCTGGGACTAGGAGGCCCCCTGGGCTCTGGGCTCCAGCCCTTTCCATGGATCCACATTCGGGATCTGGCTGGGATCGTGTGTCATGCCCTGGAGAGTGAGTGCCTGCAAGGCGTCCTCAACGGTGTCTCCCCATCCTCCCCTGTCACCTCCAATGGCACCTTTGCTCAGGAGCTTGCTGCAGCCCTGGGGCGCCCAGCCCTGCTGCCAGTGCCTGCTTGGGCTGTGCAGGCTGTCTTTGGGGCAGAGCGGGCCGTCATGCTGTTGGAGGGCCAGAGGGTGGTGCCAAAACACACCCTGGAGAGTGGCTACCATTTCATCTTCCCTGACTTGTCTGGAGCTCTGAAGGACATTGTGGCTTGAAGACTCCTCGGTTGGGCTGGGTTGGGCCCTGTTTTTGTGAGCTCCCTGGCTCACATGCCTTCCCCTGGGTGAAAGAGGGTAGCCCTGCCCCTTCTTGACACTTACCCATCCCCATACAGAGAGAGTGAGTAATCTTTTCCCCTTCCACCTCCCTTTGTTCATCCCCGGTTTAGGAATCACCCCTCTTATTGCCATCTGCAATCTCCACATTACCTCTTTTGGGGAAGGGCACAAGCCCCAGTCACAATCTTGCTGAATCTGCCATCTTCCCTTTTCCACAGTGTGCATGTGAGCTGCTTGCAGAGCAGCTGGGGGGGTGTAATGTCTCTTCCCCTGAGAGACAGGGGTGGCAGCAGGAAAGAGGTTTTCAGGTGTTGTAATTCTCCTCCATGTTACTGGAAGTCCCTCTTCCTGTTTTTCCCCATGTCTTTTCCCCATGGTCACATAGAGACCTAGTTATGCTCTTCTGCTTTGCCTTTCTCAGTCTCATAGGGAATGGAGTTGTGGCTGTGGGAGAAGATCCATCCTGAGGGGGCGCAAAGGGTGCTGGATATGGATGGCTTGGAGACTTTGCCATCTCCTTTCTTGTGGTGGCTCTGTGCTGGTACCAAGTTGCTGTGTCAGAACCTCCAGCTGAGTCTAGGCCCAAGAGTCGCACCCCTCCAGGGTTGCATAACGCTGATGCTGTGCTGGGGATGAAGGAGAACACTGTTTTGCCAGCCTGTAGGGACAAGGGTGGTGGTGGGACTGTTGCCCCTGGACTGCTCTTGAGGCCTTGGATAAGTGTCGACTACATCTGAGCTTGTGCTGGGGAGAAACTGGGTGGTTTGTCTTGGTGTGAGGTAGTGCCAGGTACTGCTTTAGTCTAAAGGGAGCACTTCTCTAATCCCAGACAGGGTGGGTTTTCCTTACTTATCCCATGAGGTGGTACTTGTGTTCAGGGGGCTCACACTGGTTGGGCAGTGAGAATATCCAGGCTGCCTGGGCTGTCTTGGGAAGCAGTACCTCTTCTCTTGTGGAGAACGTTGCAATTTCATCATCTCATACAGTAAGGAAATGTATCCACATGCTTCCCTTAACCCATTTTCACATGCCAAAGTGGGTTGCGGGATGTGAAATCTACAGAGCAAGTAAGTTCATTATAGCACTGCTTCTGGAGAAATATTTCTAGTGTGATATAATTTTGAGCTACAAAAATATATTAAAAGGCACTTCAGGCAGTTGAAAAGACCTGCTCCATTCCTGAAATAAGAAACCATCCAGAACAAGAGTGGTCCACATATTTCTGGTTTATGCCAGGTTAATGTAGTCACAGTAGCTGAAGGGTCAATCCTGGTGGAGTCTAGATTCCCCACTCACCTGCCTCTTTGTTCAGTCCATACTGGAGACAGAACAGCAATGTGCTGACTTTCTGGGCAGGAAGGAGTGGGACTGTACAGCTGGAACTGGAGTTAGTCCTTTCAGTCAGTGTGAGCACAGCCAGGTGAGCTGGGACTTTGGGAATAGCTATGAAAGCAACATTGCCTGAAATAAATGTGGCTTGCTTGGATTGTGTCTGTGCTGTGTGTAAGTTAGGTGCAGATTCCTTCCTCTTCCCATATGCCTCAGTTTCCTTTCCTCAAGAGCGGGCTGACCTACTCTGAGTTACAGGCCCAGTTCATTGTGGGGCAATACAATGGGGACAATCATCAGTTCTTTGTCTTTGGTTACTCTAGCTACCTTTTTAGAGCCTCGGACTTCAGTCTGCTTCCCCAGATGTTGTGGGCTACAGCATCCTTCTGTCAGGCAATCTGGTTAGCCAGCCCAGTAGGTTGTTTCTGTACCTGTATGTACCTTGATGATTGCAACAGCTTTGGGTTGTGACTGGAAATAAAAACAAGTATGACTGGAGAAGCACTGGCAACACACAGCTCTTCTGAAAGAGGGTTGCATATCCCATGAAAGACCGCCACTAAGCAGAGTTCCCAGGCCTCAGACTCCCTGCCTGGATGTGTAACTCACTCAGGATTTTGAAGGATTGCTTCTGCATGATGTTTGGCTTAAACACATGTCACAGGACTTAAATGAGCTTCTTGACACCTAAATCCCAGTATGGGATCTGAAAACACTGGCTGCTGGGTGCAATTAGGACTTTCCATCATGATAAATTCACAAACACACCATGCCCCATTGTCTACTGTGGAGCCAGGAAACATGTATTAGGGTGACAGCATGCTGAGATCTAGATTGGATTTTGGACCAGTGTATTTTTGATGACCATAAGGAAACCCTGGCCCCCAGGCTGCAAGACTTTGTGGTCCTAAGTACAGGTCTTCTGCTATCCCAACGTTGGCACAGCCAGCCCTGTAGTGCTCGGAGGTAGCAGAGTGTTTCTGCAAGCATGTCTGATCCAACTGCAGTGCCCCAGATGTGCTCTGAAGATTTACTCTGACGTGGAGCAAGTCTCTCTGTTCTTTTAGAGGTGAATACTTACGACTGTTAAGACATGTCAAAAGCAGCCGCTGCTTCCAGCAGCCCTGGTCCAGGACCCTCCTTCCTGGCCACTGGCCTCCCAGCCTGGTACCCAGGGTCTTTGCCTGAGCTGAGGGCCGCAGCAGCTGCTTTCCTGTTTGCAGGTTCAATCAGCCCTGAAGCTGAGCACCTATCAGGAGCACGTGTGCACACACACAGACAAGTAACACACAGACAGAAGACACTGATGCGGCTGTTCACACAGACTGCCCCAGCCAAGATGCTGCTGTCAGCAGCGCCCACACATGGGACCCATGTAACATAAACACAGCCAGCCCTGTCCCTTCCCACTCTAGGGCTGGCAGACTCAGATGACACCCTCAGGGTTCACAAGCATATGCACACTCATGAATCCATTGAGCACCAGCATGACCCCTCTGTCCACTTAGCACCCCTACCTGGACCCCAGCCCTTTGACCCATCCCATGGGTCCCCTACTCGCTGACTGATCCAGCTTGATACACCAAACATGCAGTACTCACACACTTGTCCCGCAGGCACCCCACACTCACAGATATCCCCAGGTACCAGCATGGACTCCTTGCCTGCCTGATACCCCTGCCCAGACCTGAGGCTTCCTACTTGCCAGCTGGTCCAGCTTGAATTTTGCTGGTGGATGTGCACACCCCATGGACAGCCGGTTTGTGGGAGACACGCTCACCTCCCCCAGCATCCTGCACCAGGCACACAAGCTGAGAGCTGCTGTTCCGCTCCAGTTGCTGGCGCGGGGCTCCTCACTCCCCTCAGTCATGCTGGTCCCCCCAGTAACTGGTTTTGTGGACATGCAGAGTTACCATCGCAGTGGCTGTAGGGTGAAGCCCCCCTGGCTCCAATAGCTGACACCACAGGCCAGGGGTGCCTGCTTCCCCAGTCTGACTTCAGTAGCTGGCACCAAATCCACTACGCTGATCCCCCAGCAGCTGGCACTTAGTACCTGCAGCAGATGTACACCCGGGGTAAAGTGAGATGATGCAGAGAGAGTTATTAAAAGATTTAATAAGAAGACAGGGCAGACTGCAGTGGTCAAGCACAGAGCTCAGCCAGACCAGCACTGACTGGCCCAGATTTACACCCAACGAGCCTCTCATACCCCTTTTCTGTCTACCCACCTCTTTGTGGCTCCCAGCTCTCCCTCCTCTGCACATTCCCTCAAGAGCTGACACGGTCCCACCGACTCCATGCAACATCCTGGACACTCGGGTTTGCATCCTCACCAGTTGCGGTGTCCTGGTTGGCTATGGCTTCTTGAGAGCTCATCAATTAGTGTGACTGATGACGTTTGTTTCTGGTTATTGACTTTGTTAATACTGATTGGTCAGGTTTTATGACTCTGTGTCTGTCTCCCTCCCTTTCCTTATCTTGCCAACTGTAAAAATAAATGTTCTCAGACTCGCTCCACACATCCTTACCAATTAGGGTGACTGATCAGGTTTGTTCTCATTAGGGCCTCCCTTATCATGTGTCAGGTTTATCTCTGTATGTTCTTGTTTATGGCTCCTTTGACCAGATAGCCTTAAAAGAGCAGACACTCTCCTTCCACATTCCCTGACACTCCTCCACTGACCGGTAATATTGGAAGAAGCTGCACCACTCCTCACTCCCACAGAGCCTGAATGGGCCCCCCTGTGGGCTGCACACAGTGGGGCAGGAGCCTGACTCCTCTGGGCATTAACCGGCGCGGGGGCGGGCGTGCAAGGGCTGCGGTTGCTGGCCACCCGGTCAGAGGCAATAGACATGAACATAATGAGTCACTTGGATCAGTAACACCTCTTTAAGTGTAACAGTTCATATAGGCAAGTCCAATTGTTTGGCTTTGATAGCTGCATCTCTCCAGGCACCAGGTCATGGGATGTCTGCGGCCAGCTGGATCCTGCAGTTTTGTTCTCCTGCGCCATGGTAGGAATTAGGCAGATGCCACCTCAACAGGGCACATCCCTAGGTTCTGCTTTAATAAAAGAATCTGAGTTCCTTCTTCTGCTATGTTTAATATCCAATACTAGTTACAGCTGGAGCTGGGTGCTTCCGAAGAGAGACCCCATCTGTGGATTGTTACTGGATTTTACAGTCTCTATAGGTCGCTTGATTTCCTGATAGCACTTCTGCTCATCCAATCCTGTTCGCCCAGTCTGGGGTCTTCTCTTCTTCTGATTTGCTCTTGCAGCCTCCAGGCACTCTTTTTGTCTGTGTCTTGAGACATTTCCTTATCTTTTGTTACAGAATATCCTGTACTTAAATTTTCACTTACACTTCCTTACCGAGCAGTTACATTTCCATACATAAAAACTAAAGTACAATCCATATGGCCTAAGGCTTTGTTTACTTTAGTCACTAGTGCTAAGCTCTGGCACAAATTGGTCTCTCACTACAGTAACATTAGTCCACGCTACACATTCTTTCACAAATTGTAAGATATTGCTGTTTTCCTAATTAAGGTGGGCATTTCCCTTCCCATACCCTTCCATTTCCAGTGAACCATTGCTTTATAGCCAATATCATTATTGATTCAATAGCAGGGAGTCATCTGTTACTTACTGGAGGTCTTGTGCATACTTTGATAAGCATCTCTTTTCATCCTCCAAACTACAAAGCCCAGTCACTAGGCCTGCTGTTGGAGCCGTTTACACTTCCTATTATCCTTCTAATGTTCTGTTGAGATCTTTGCAACCCCATTCACCCAATTTAGCCAAGGATTTACTAGCACAGGTCCCATTTGGATGCCCACATAGTAATGCTCTAGAAGTCTGGTTACAACTTTATCACTGTGTACATATTAACAAAGGATCAGTCCCCCCTCGCATAAGGATTATATATGCATACTCTCAGGAATACTGACAGCTCAACCACATCCTGCCGATTACAAAACTGTTAAAGTATGTCAGGAGCAGCTGCCATCTCCAGCAGCCTCCTCCCAGAACCCCCCTGCCTGGCTGCTGGAGCCCAGCCTGGTGCCCCTATGCCAGGGGTCTCTGCCCAGGATGAGGGATGCAGCTGCCACTTCTTCAGCTGCGGGTTCAACTGGTAGCAAAGCTGAGCACGTGTCTCAGACACACACAGGCACAGACATAAAGGGACATTGGCAGACAAGGTGCTGCCATCAAATAAGGTGCAGCCATTTACAGCACCTACACGTAGGACTTGAATAACACATGCCTTCATCAATTAGTGTGACAATCAGGTTTGGTTCGAATCACTGTCTCCCTTATCATTTGTCAGTCAGGTTTGTGTCCCTGCATGTTCTTGTTTATGGCTTCCTCCTGTTATTATTATTATCATCATCCTTTTTTTTTTTTTAATTGAAAAGTGTCTTGACCAGATACCTTTAAAGGAGAAGACATTGTCCTTCTGCATACCCTTACAGGAGGGACTAGCATGAGTGAGGTGAGCGAGGAGCTCAGTGCTGGTGGCTGGAGCAGGACCATGGATCCTGTGACCCTTCATCTCTGAAGGGAAGTGTGTTCCAGCCTCTCACTCTTCCTCCCTCAGTATGTTGACCACTGCTGGCTTCAGGCTGGTTTCTCTCATACTTGTTATCCTGGTACTGGTATTCATTCCCAGGGGTTGTGGCCACAGTTTGAGAAACTCTGCTAATAAATAGCCTGTAACAACTCCCAGATTCATTCTGGTCACTGGGTCAGGGCAGCAGAGACACCTGTGACTACCAGACACCTCTGACTACCACCTGTAGACCTCTGAACAGCCACCAAAGAGAGCCCAGAGGCAAGACCCTCTCAGAGATCAACAATTTAAGCACTTCCCTGAATTCCAGACTCTATACCAAAGAAGAGGGGATATTCTGGGATCCCACATCATGGACCCTTAAACAAATGGGGAGCACCCGTGCAACTCAGTTGTTTTAAAGGAACACATTCCTCCTCCAAACACCCCAGGTCAGCTATGGCCCTTGCACGCCGAGACCTGGAAGAACTTTGCTGGTTCTGAACCCCAGCGCTGAATTCACTCACTTGTTTATCTGCAGGAACATGTTTTGCCTAAGCCAGTCACCTAGGAGGAAGTCCTCTCCTCTGTTTTCACACATCTACAGAACATTTGTCTACATCTGAACTTGTCAGCATAATGCCTTTAAATCAGGTTGGAGAAATAAGGCCTTTGGGGATCTTCCACTTCTGATTCTCCCTTAGGCATTGCTTCAGGAAGAGAGGACTCCTGCCTGCCGCTTCCTTGATGAGATCTCCTCTGGCTGTAGTGCAGTACCAAGGGATGAGCTTAAAAATACAATTCAGCATCCTCACCCTAGGCAGCTACTGCCTTACTTGTGTTGTGAGACACACACCTGGCCACCCAGCCGTGGCCCCAACTGATTGTGTGTCTCTGGATGGCCCTATGCCATGTCTGCCAGCTCAGTGCAGTCATCCGGGATTCCCTAGGGAGCAGCAACCCTTGAGGCGCTCCTGAAGTGGGACAGGCTACCTCACAAAGGTAGGTTCATCTCACGTGAACTGCCCACCAGTGTTGTCTGCTTCTCTCCGTTGACTACAGAGTGAGCTGAGATAACTAGTTAAGACTTGACTAAATAGTACCTGCCTCAGGTCATGGGGCTGTGCTCCGCTTACAATATAAGCCGTCTCAGCTACTTCTTTTTCCTACACACAAAATCCCCATCGTAGTTCTGCTCCAGTTATCACGAGGTTCCTGCATCTGCACGTAGTCATGATCCATACAAATGAAGTGAAGCACTGCAGCACTCCAAGAACTCTTTAATTAGCCCCATGGTGACAGGATTTCAAATCTGATTATTATTATTATTATTATTATTATAATGATCAGAAGCTCAAGGTTTATTTGAGATTTTGTTTTCTTCTTGTATCCCAGCACTTGCCTTAACACAGGCATCAGGAATCCTGTAATGGAAGGTTGCTGGAGTCTTCTGCTGGAGGTAGATTTGCACGCCCTGCTCCTCTGAGTAGAGCTTTGCTGTATTATCTTGTAACTTGGCAGTGACATCTAGGAGCTTTTGTGAAGTTGGATCACAGAAACAGCAGGTAGCTGGAGGTATTTACTCTTTCTGACAAAAATACTGAAAAGACGACTAATTCCACGCACTTGCAATGACAGTGTATATACAGAGGAAAGAGAGTATCACTAGGAAAGAGAAAATGACCTGAAAATGCTTGCTTACCACTTGTAATATATCTTGCTTAATGGAGACAGCTTCAGAGACACTACCCACATGTTGGGACAGGTCTGAAGGAAGCTGCACCGTTGATAGCTGTCTTACAGCCTTTCCGTCTTTCAGACTTTTCCCAGAGCTTGATCTTAGCCTTATGCTAGAGAGATTACTGAAGCAAAAGAGAAAGTTTGGGTTTGAATTGAAAGCAGATTGCCTTCTCTTCTCTCTCCCCATACTTGTGCAAAAATACTCTGTTTTTACGGAAAATAATAACAAAGAAGTCTCTATACAGGATTAGCAGTGAATTGTTAAAAAACAGGATTTCGTACCAAAAGTGACTTTCCTTTTTGGTCCTGTGGAAAAAACAGCAATTTACAAGCAGAAAATAGAAATATGTTTATAAGGATTTAGAATGCAATTCTTCACTGACACTAAGGAGCTAACTGTGAAGGAAAAAAAATTACAGACTCCCTGCAGAGTATTCACCAAAGGCAATGGGAATGTGCAGAAAGTTCTGGTCTCTACAGTTCTCTGAAATTCCATTTTGGGAATCAATTACCAGTTTGTAGGAGAAAAGAAAAAACTCCTGGGTTATTCTACATATGATTTTTCCTTGTAAGAAATTAGATTTTTTTTAAACTGAATCAAATAAAGGTAGTAACTGCCCATCAGGGAAATGGCTCCAATCTTCTTGAGCTGGGCGGGGGGAAGTGGGCAGCCGCCCTCTTCTCTTAAAACTTCCTCACAGTGTCCCCAAACTCATTGGATATTATAACATTATTTTTCTAAAACTTTAAACACTGTCTCTGTGATTTTAACTCATGCCATTTGTTTGACTGAAAAGAAGCTTGAAAAAAGGACTGTGATGCAAGAGGTCTTTGTAATCATCTAATGTAAGGAAACACCAGAACTTGGAAAGGAATTGGGGTTGAGACTGAGCTAAACCGTAGTGTCCATGGAGTCTAACAAGGGGTAGCCTGACCACAATGATGTCAGCTTTAGGGTAAGCAGATTCACTCTCCAGACTTCTTGACTCTGATGGGAGCTGAGACAGCCACCACACTTGTCCTTATTTATTTGTTAGCGCACAGGCCACCTAGCTTAATGTGGACTTATATGTCAGCCTAGCCCAAACGATAAGAGTGGAAGCTTAGGGAAAGCAGATCCTGTGTGGGTGACCAGTCTCACCTCAGTCCCTGGGAAGATTATGGACCCATTGCTAAACACGTGAAGGACAAGACGGTGATTGGGAAGAATTACAATGGATATCCTGAGGATAAATCACGTCCAATGAACTTCATGGCTTTCTATGATGAGGTGACTGGCACTGTGGATGAGGGCAGAACGGTGACTGTTGTACAGCCTGACTTTAGCACATAGTCTTCCATAGCCTCCTTATCACCAAAGTGGTGGGATATGGGCTTGATAAATGAATGATAAGGTGGGTGGAAAATTGGCTGGACTGCTGAATTCAAGAAGTGGATATCAGTGGTGCAAAGTGCAGTTGGTGAGAAGTAACTAGTGGTGTCCCTCAGGGATCAATACTGTGGCCGATACTGTTTAATGTCTTCATTGAGCTGGATGATGGGATGCAAGGTTCTCTCAGTGAGTTTGTGGAGGACACCAAAATGGGGAAAGCAGTCAGTATGCTGGATGGCAGAGCTGATATTCATAGGGATCTGGACAGTTTGGAGACATAAGCTGGCATGAACATCATGAATTTTGACAAAAGTAAATAATGACATCTTGCATCTGGGAAAGGACAATCCTGTGCAATCAGTAGAGGCTAGTGGCTGACTGTCTAGGAAGCAGCTTTGCAGAAAAAGACCCTGGTAGACAAATAGCTGAATAGGAGATGGCAATGTGTTCATGTGGCAAAGAAGGCAATACACATCCAGGGCTCTGTTAGCAAGGGTCTAGCCAGCTAGCCCAGGGAAATGATCCGACCCGTCTATTCAATGCTTGCGAACCCCATTTGCAGTACTGTGTCCAGTCTAGGGCTCTCCAGGACAAGAAAGGCAGTGATATACTGGAGTGAGTTCCTTGGAGGGCCACCAAATTAATCACTGGGCTGGAGCACATGACATGCAAGGAGAAGTTGAGAGAACTGGATTTGTTCATCCTTAAGACGAGATGTCCTGGTTTTGGCTGGCATAGAGTTAATATTCTTCCTAGTAGCTGGTATAGTGCTGTGTGTTGGATTAAGTATGAGAATAATGTTGATAACACACTGATGTTTTAGTTGTTGCTGAGCAATGCTGGGAGGGGACACAGCCAGGACAGCTGACCCAAACTGGCCAAAGGGATATTCCATACCATATGACATCATGCTCAGTATATAAACTGGGGGGAGTTGGCCGGGGGGCAGGGACTGCTGCTCGGGAACTGGCTGGGCATCGGTCAGCCGGTGGTGAGAAATTGCATTGTGCATCACTTGCTTTGTATATTGTTTTATCATTATTATTGTTGTTGTTGTTGTTACTATTATTATTATTTTCCCTTCCTTTTCTGTCCTATTAAACTGTCTTTATCTCAACCCATGAATTTTACTTTTTTTTTT
>NW_008824872.1:90101-91508 GCF_000699105.1 Pygoscelis adeliae
GGGTCTTCCTTTTTTCCCTTTTTAAAAATAGGGGTTATGTTTCCCCTTTTCCAGTCAGTGGGTATGTCACCAGACTGCCACGACTTCTCAAATACGATGGATAGTGGCTTAGCAACTTCATCCGCCAGTTCCTTCAGGACCCATGGATGGATCTCCTCAGGTCCCATGGACTTGTGCACCTTCAGGAGATGAGGATACAGAAGAGATGGAGCCAGACTCTTCCTGGAGGCGTACAGCAACAGGATGAAAGGCAACAGACACTAATTGGAACATGCTAAATTCTTACTAAATATAAAGGATTTTGTTCATTTCTTTATTTTTTTTCCATGAGACTGGCCATATGCTTGAACAGGTCCACAGAGTTTGTGAGACTTGATGACTTCCAGAAGTCCCTTCCAACCTAAATTATTCTACGATTCTATGTTTTAATGATTCTATACTCCAATACCCATCTTTATTGCTGTTGTTGGTGCAGGGATAAATAATGGAATCAAAGAACATCACCACCACTGTGACAGAATTTGTCCTGTTGGGCCTGACACAGCCTCGCAAGCTGCACTACTGTCTCTATGTGAGCTTTTTTCTCATCTATGTGATCACCTAGCTGGTGAACTTCACCATCACTGCAACTGTAGCTGCTGATCACCAGCTCCGCACACCCATGTACTTCATCCTGGCCAACTTGGCTTTCCTTGATGTCAGTGATTCTTCAGTCAATACTCTCCAACTGCTGTCAGGCCTCCTCACCCAACATACAATGATCTCATTCAATGAGTGTTTCCTCCAGATGTTCTTCCATTTCATTGCTGGAACAATGGCTTTTTTCCTTATAGGGATGACGACTGATCAGTACGTGTCCATCTATAAGCCATTGCATTACTTGTCTATCATGAACTGGAACATGTGTACAGGATTGGGAAGATATACCAGGTTCCCTGTGCATCCCATGGTAACCTTCCCTGGCCCATGTGCAATGCAACAGCTCATTTGTGGCTCCTCAAGGGGCAGTGATAATTTGAGAAGCTTCACTGGGAACATGGACATTTCTAGCTCTAGGAGAATGAAGGTTAACAAGAGAAGGGAGTGGGAGACACCTTTTCCCCCCATCACTCGCATCATCTTCAAAAAAAAAAAAAAAGAAAAAAGTTGGGCAGGAGTGTTGATCTGCTCGAGGGTAGGAAGGCTCTGCAGAGGGACCTGGACAGGCTGGATCGATGGGCCAAGGCCAACTGTATGAGATTCAACAAGGCCAAGTGCCGGGTCCTGCACTTTGGCCACAACAACCCCATGCAGCGCTACAGGCTGGGGGAAGAGTGGCTGGAAAGCTGCCTGGCGGAAAGGGACCTGGGGGTGCTGGTTGACAGCTGGCTGAACATGAGCCGTCAGTGTGCCCAGGTGGCCAAGAAA
>NW_008824872.1:91768-102608 GCF_000699105.1 Pygoscelis adeliae
TGTTTAGCCTGGAGAAAAGGAGGCTGAGGGGAGACCTCATTGCTCTCTACAACTACCTGAAAGGAGGTTGTAGCGAGGTGGGTTGTTACTTCTCCCAAGTAACTGGCGATAGGACGAGAGGAAATGGCCTCAAGTTGCGCCAGGGGAGGTTTAGATTGGACGTGAGGAAAAATTTCTTTACTGAAAGAGTGGTTAAACATTGGAACAGGCTGCCCAGGGAAGTGGTGGAGTCACCATCCCTGGAAGTAAATACTTTAAATAAAAGACGTGTAGATGAGGCGCTTAGGAACATGGTTTAGTGGGCATGGTGGTGTTGGGTTGACGGTTGGACTTGATGATCTTAGAGGTCTTTTCCAACCTTAATGATTCTATGATTCTATGATTCTATTCTATGATTGGTGGCAATTGCATGGTTCAGTGGATTTGTTCACTCTACTATATGAACTGGTTTTCTTCTCCAGCTACCATTCTGTGGCCCCAATGTAGTGGACAATTTCTACTGTGATGTCCCTCAAGTCATCAAAGTGGCCTGCACTGACACCCACATGGCTGAACTACAGATGGTGTTTAATAGTGGAGTGATTCTCATTATTCTTTTTGTAAGGGGTCCCATCTTATTTCTTACACTGTCATCTTGCTGAAGATAAGGACATGCATCACAGAAGGGAAGTGGGAAGCCCTGTCTACCTGTGGAACCCAGATAACCATTGTGAGCTTAATATTCATCCCCTGCATCTTCATCTATGCTCAGCCTTTTAAGAAACTCCCTATGGACAAGGTGGCCTTCATTGTTTATACTGTGGTCATTCCAATGCTAAACCAAATGATCTACACACTGAGAAACACTGAGATGCAAAAGGCCATCAGGAGAACACTGCGGAAAAATCTTTCTCTCCCGAGAGAAACAGAAACCAGACCAGCCAGCAGATCCATAGAGATCGGATCTGACGCTTCCATGAGAAAACTGTATTCACCACTGAGATTCCTGCTCCTTCAGCAAGCGAGCAAATTTCTAGATGTGAGATAGGGACAACATTCCCCTCACATCAGCTTAGGAAGGTCAGTCACATGTTTTCTTGTTCTCCATGGAGTGTGCAGTATGGTGTAATTTGTAGGGCCTAATGAGAGTTTTCTGTACTAAATCACCTGCAAAGACAGTACCATGGCACACCCTGGATACTGACCATGCTAGGGGCCCTAACCATGCCCTTGTTCTCTCCTGCGGACATCGGCACACGTCTCACTTCTCTTTGGCAATCTAGTGTAGTTTAATCTCTAGGTTAACACACCTGAAAGCTGGCTTGGTAAACTGGATTGTTATTTCTGCTTGTCGCATAATTACAAAGGATCTTTATAGTAGTGTCAGCTGTAGGTTTAGGGCAATCCCTTTTTGCTCCTTATCCTCACTTCAGGTGGACTGTATAGCTTTTAGGATCCCTCCTGGAGTGGAGCATCCTGGTCACACATTAGACAACATGGTGGTGGTTGAGGGATAAGATTGTCCCAGGGATCACTCAAGGGTGCTCCAGGATGGAGGTTCCGTCCCCTCACCATTCCTCTCTTCTTTGCTCTGTCCCATCCTCCAGTTTCATTCCAGCAGTCCTTATATGATCATGGTCTCCTACAAATCTACAGAGCCTTCTACACAGAACAGGCAAGCTGAACACGATGCTATAGAAGGACAAATGTGGCAAGTGGGGAGGCAGACCTCCCATACTGTTTCCTGCATTAGAAAGACATTCAAATTTCTTTGTAGATCCTTGTAGAGGATCTTAAAAGTTTTTTAAGAAATGTCAGGCCCAAAACTGGGCCACCTGGAACCAAGCAGAGACCTGGGAGAGCAGGATGGATGCAGAGAAGAGGAGATTCTGTCTGCAGGAATATCTGACATCACCTCAAGGAGGATGTTGGGTGAAGGAGAAACCTTAGAAGTTTCTAGCACTGCCCCAGAAAGTGCTCCTGAACATCAAGCCACCTAACCTACAAATGACCTATTCTGAGGCTCACACTCAGAATTACCATAGTCATTTGGATCTCAAATGCAGAGAAGTGTCCTGTGTGCCCCACATGGTAGGCTAACAAGGTGCTCCAAAGGGCCCATGGGGTAGGTACTGTGCCAGACATGATGAAAGTTCTGTGCACTGTGGGTGCAGCCAGACTCTCCGCAAAGGGGCTAGGTGTGGGCAGTATGGATGTGAACGCATCTAGTCCATTGGCTGAGGTAAATCACTTAGACAACATAGACAAAGACTAGTTGTCTTTCATGGCTGAAGGAGTGCTAAAGGACTGGTTTCAGGGCCAATTACATAACAGGAGTGCAAAGGGACAGAAACTCTCTCTTGGGGGGACTGCTCAGAATGGTGGTAACCACGCTCCTCAAGGATCATGCAGCCAGCCCTAGCTGAAGAAAGTTCCCCAGTACATCAAAGACCTGATCATGGACACCATTCCAGAGTGGGGATGCTGCTGTCCAGGTGCAGGTGCCCCTTGCTGGGTTTAGAGGGATGGTGGTTTCATGTGTGGGAAACAAGTCATGGTCAGGGTACTGAGTTGCCAGGTGAAGGAGTCATGGGATGAGGTGAGCGGACTATGCACCAGAGAACCAGAACAGGATTGCAAGAAGAGACAGAGCAGAGGCGATAGCCAAAGTCCCTTGTGGCAATGAAGGATGTACAACTGGAGAGCACACTTTATTGAGTGGTGAGGAAGACACCCAGGATGGGGGAGGCTGGCTGCTTGTGGCCTTTGACAGAAGGAGAAAGGCAGTCTTTGTGAGGCACGCATTTTCTTTTGTGAGAGGGTAGGTAGGACAGTTAAGGAAGGGGATAAATAACAAAAAAACTCTACTTCATGTGCAACTATATTTGGATTCTTATAGCATGCAACAGAAAGGGTTTCACGAGGACTGAGAACACTGATTTGTGAGGGTGCAATGCCTTCTGGGTTATTATTGGAAGCCAGAATTAGTCCACTCTGCACCTATGCTGTGTATAGAATATGCACTACAGTAAGAAAACCATTCTCTCTGAAATCCTGACTTCCCCTCAAAAGGAATTATTTGGCTGATTCAAGCCCATAATACAATGGGTGAGCAATTGACTGATGGGTCAAAGAGTTATAGTAAATGGGGTTACATCAGGCTGGTGGCCAATCACCAGTGGGGTTCCCCAGGGCTCGATTTTAGGGCCAGTGCTCTTTACTGTTTTTATAAATGATCTGGACACAGGAGTCGAATGTACTTTAAGTAACTTTGCCAATGATACTAAACTAGGAGGAGCTGTAGGTTAGAAAGGCTTCCTTTGAGGCTAGAAAGGCCTTACAGAGAGATCCGGGTAGACTAGAGAGCTGAGCAATCACCAACCATATGAAATTTAACAAGAGCAAGTGCAGGATTCTGCACCTGGGATGGGGTAATCCTGCTTATACAAAAAATTGGGGAACAAGAGGCTGGAGAACAGCCCCGCAGAAAGAGATCTGGGGGTTTGGGTTGATGGCAAGTTGAGTATGAGTCAACAGTGTGCCCTGGCAGCCAAAAGGGCCAGCTGTGACCTGGGGTACATCAAGCACAGCATACCTAGATGGTCAAGGGAGGTGATTGTCCCACTCCACACTGCACTGGTGTGGCCCCACCTCGAGTACTGTGTGCAGTTTTGGGTGCCTCAATATAAGAAAGACATCAAACTATTAGAGTGTGTCCAGAGGAGGGCAACCAAGATGGCGAAAGGCCTCGAGGGCAAGACTTACTTGGTTTGTTCAGATTGGAGAAGAGAAGGCTGAGGGGTGACCTCATCGCAGTCCACAACTTCCTCAAAGGGGGCAGCGGAGAGAAGGTGCTGATCTCTCTCTGGTGACCAGTGATAGGAAACAAGGAAATGGAATGAAGCTGCGTCAGTGGAAGTTCAGATTGGACATTAGCAAAAGGTTCTTCACTGAGAGGGTGGTCAGTCACTGGAACAGGCTCCCCAGGGAAGTTGCATGGCACCAAGCCTGACAGAGTTGAAGGAGTCTGTGGACAATGCTCTTAGTCATATGATTTAGTTTTAGGTAGTCCTGCAAGGAGCATGGAAGTTGGACTCAATGATCCTTTTGGGTCCCTTCCAACTTGAGATATTCTATGATTCTACCTTGGAATCAAACTGAAAAGTAGTGAGTACTAAGGGCAAGATAAAAATGCCTAAGGCATGGTTTATTTGTTCCCAAAGTAGACAATAAAAATGGGTTAGCTGAATTGCTTGCTAGAAACACCCATCGATTATGCAGGAATCCTTAGGTGACTAATTCTGATGCTGTAGATGTCTATACCTGGATAGACAAATCCTGTCACTAGTGCCTACCATAAGGCTATGTCCCCATTGCCTTTGATTTTTACTTGATAGTTGACTTCTGATTTCAGATTTCAGTGGCCTACCTATGCTGTATGAAAAGGCAAAGCTTGACTACAAGCTAGATCATCCAGTGACTTGCACATTCTCCCTTTGTGGAGAAACAATGGACTCATTCAGGAGCAGAGTTGTATGAGTGTCAAACAGCAGGCAGTGTCAACAGTCAGAGATTCAAGTATAAGCTGAAATCTTGAACTAACATGCTTGCTACCTGATCTTATCTGTCTGCATCTGGACCAGAAGTTCAGTAATGATCCTATAAATGTTTCACACCTGCCAGTTAATTTCTGTAGAGATACAGAATTTTAACTGTAGTACTTCATAGCACAACTGTGTTAATTCCTTTACACAGTATAGTTCTCCTCTAAATTATTCCATACAGGTTTTAGTGTCACCCTAAGGCTTTTTGATAATTTGAAGAAAGTTATTTGAAGCTTGCTTAATATATATTATGTTGCTACATAATGTAGACTATGGAGTTGTTCCTAAGAAAATTGTATTAACAAACAAAACAAAAACGAAAAAAGCTTTAACTTATTTACTTCAATTTTTTTTTTTTTTTTTTTTAATTTTCCACACCAACATATGTATTTGCTGACCAGCTTCCACATTGAGCCTTTGATCTCCTTGTTACGCAGGATATAGATCATGGGATTAGTCAAGGGGAAGATGACCATATGGAAAACAGCAACAACTTTTTCCATTGGGACAGCTTGGAAGGGTAAGTCATAGGTATACATAGCTGGGCCACGCATAACAAAAACAACAATGATGTGGGAAACACAGGTGGAGGCTACTTTGTTCTTTGCCTTGAAGGACTGTGTCTGGAGCTTCAGCAATAGGACAGTGTAGGAGATTAGGGGAAGTGTAAAGCACATAACAATAACAACTCTGTTGTTGGGGAACATCAAAAGCTCCACTATGTAAGTGTTGGCACAGGCCAACTTGGTCAGCTGATGGACATCACAGAAGTTGTCCAGGATGTTGGGACCACATAAGGGAGGTGGATGCTGAGAGGAAATAAAATGATGCCATGGATGAAGCCCACACCCCATGTAGCTCCAACCAGGACACAGCATACCCCCCTGTTCACAAGCCTGGTGTAGTGAAGAGGTTTGCAAATGGCTACATAATGGTCATAGGCCATGACCATGAGCAGGAAAGCTTCAGGTGCTCCCAGGAAGTGGAGGAAGAAAAGCTAGGCCATGCAGGCACTGTAGGAGATGGTCTTATGGTATGAGAAAAAGTCAGCCAACATTTTGGGTGTGGTCACAGATGTAGCAGATGTCCAAGAATGCCAAACTGGGCAGGAAAAAATACATGGGTGATCCCAGTTGCAAAACCCCTCAAATTGTGACAGTGATAAGGATGTTGCCTGGCAGAATGATCATGTAGAAAAGCAGGAAGAAGAAGAAGAGAATCACCTGGACTTCATGGTTTTGGGACAATCCCAACAGAACAAACTCTGTAACTACTGTATAGTTCTCATGCTCCATTTCTGCTCTGCAGAACCCTGAAAAACACAATAATCATCGAAAAAAACAAACACCAGTGCAAATCTACAGAAATGTTTGAACAACCTGGGGCATATTTAGATTGCCTAAAATGCATGCCCTTTTCCCATTTCCTAGTTTTAGGGAACTCGTAATGCTGAAATACTTGAAAGCCAATAATTTAGATTCTCACTAACTTGGGCATTTTACTGGAAATGTATAGTGGAAATGTCCATATTTTATCATATGTTCTTTTGTTTTCTCTGCACCCTGGGAACTGGCACTTGGATGGAATATAGGTCATAAAGTATCAGTCCATTTTTCCATGGGTAGGCTAATTTTTGTGGTTTACAGTGTAGATGGCTTTATCTGAGCTAGTCGTGTCTACTCCCTCTCCAGCTGACAAAAGCAGGTCCTTCCAGGGTAGACAGATTTAATTCTAGGGTAGACAGCTAAACAAAGCTAGACAAAATGCACTCTAAAATTACACAATTAATCTAAATCACATCCACTGATTATAAAAGGAAACTAAGTATAGATCACTCACATCTGAAGGAAGGTTTATGAATCCCTTGGGTGAATTCATCTGACAGCTGCAAAGTTGTTTGCAATTAAACAATCTAAAATGCCTTTATCCTTAATTATGTCAGTATAGCCGGCCCAGGGAATGGCTAATTTAATCCTAAATTTTCTCCAGCATATATCAGTTCAAGTATTTTCCAAAATATTTCATTTTTCCCAATTGTCTTTCAAGGGAGCTGAGGATGTCTGGATCACATTCAGACTTCCACCTTTCTCCAGAGAAATCCCACAGTGGTGTCTAATTTTCCAATGAAGTCAACAGAATACTGGAAACATAAAGAAAAATCAATTATCTAAATATCTCTATGAAATTAATCTACCATGAATCAGCGTAATGGCAGTCTGAAAAACAAACTGACTTTTTTTCATAGAATGTATCAAATAATTTCATTTACATATATTTTGAATGGAACTGTGGATTTTGACATTTCCCTCATAAAGCAAATCATAAAAATTGGTCAGATTTCTTTTAAAAGTCATTCCATTTATCTAAGTTCTTTCATTCCTCCCACTTCTTTTTCTTCTTTTGAGTCGGGAGAAAGTTATATGAGTTTTTGCCTCCAGGTTTTTTAACACTTTTCTTCCATTTTGCTACAGAGATGGTATGTCTGTCTGCATGACGGTGTCTGCACATTACTGCATTAGTAACTTCACCAGCAATGTTGAGGTAGAAAATAAAACATACTGAAAATGCTTTAGTGGGAGAAAATGCTCAGACCTGTACAGATTATTTAGTTTTAGAACGGGTTTAGTTTAGTTCTCTTATTGAGACCAGTGAGAAATTAAATCAGTCTTGACAGTGGAAAAATGTGTTTGAAAAATAAAAACAACTGAGAGGAGGAGAAAGTGGCAAAAAGTAGTGAAATTCAGAATAAAGGAGAAAAAAAAAAGGAAAGGAAAGGAAAGTAAGAAAGGAATAAAAACAAGAGAAGAAAAATACTCCTTACATCACTTTTTGATGTTTTTTCAAAAGTCAAAATTTTATGTCATGCCTTGAAATTGAAAAATTTCTTGTCATTCTTTGTCTTCTCCATCTCTTCCTTTCTTTCATGGACAGCTGAAGGGCTCATTGTGCTGGATGTGTGTATAAATTGACCAGTATTTAATTTCTCAGCTGATTGCAAACCCTTATCCATCTGGATCTGAGTTTCTATTTGCCTCACTTTAAATTCCCTCTAAGTGGTTTGGTCAGCTCCAGTCCCTTCCCATCTCATCACATGACAGAAAGATTCCTGCAGGAACCTACCACTCCACTCTGCTGTCCTGTATTGTATCAGATCCTACACATCCAGCTAATGCAGAAACAACACTCTCCCCTCACCTCTACTTGGTTATAGAGACTTCTGTGGATGCACTTGACTTCCATGGTGTTGTGGATGGACTCCACTCATAAGAGAGAAGCAACAATACACTTTATTGATAGAAAACAGTGAGTTAAAGTGTGAGTTAACAAAGTTCAATGGTAAATGCGACAGTAATTTAACAAGATTCAATGGCAAGGTACACTTGATTACCTACTGCATAGAGGACAGCGTCAGACAAAACTGTCAGGGAGACCCTCCCGTTGAGTCATGAGGTTCAGAAAGGACCCCTTTTCTTTCTAAACTCCTTCTCAGAGAGGAGTCTAGGTGCGGCTGGATCCAGTCCTAGTCCCAGACTTGGTTGATGGTTTATGTCTAAAGAATTATATATGCGCAAATAATCCTTTATATGACTTAGCTAAGATTTCAAAGTTTAACATGCTATTAGTCACTTACTGAGGATCTGTTGTGGCAAGGAATCTCTCAACCTCAAGGAGTAACCTTGAGAGGTGTCCCTACTCAAGGGGAGATCCCGCCGTGCAGCCCACTGCCGTGCAGGAGAGCTCAAAGGGCTCTTGGGCTGTCCACTATTTATAGAGTAAGATGATTGACTTATAGTCATATTTGCATATCAGCAAGTCATTTGACTCACTGCTCCAGGCAGCCCTTGGCTACTGTGTTGCCATCCATTCCCAAAGTCCAGCATAACCTGGATGCAGCCACAACGACCCCCACCGGTGCTTGTTGCTTACGCAACGTGGGGGGAGCACACCGCCACACATGGCTTTGCATCTACGACTTTTCCACACAGCTCAATATCTACTACTCTCTGGGATATTCAGCGCTAATCAGCAAGGAACTGATTGAGGTTACTCCCTCTTTGCTGTTTCCTGCCACATCACTTTAGATAGATGGTAAATATTTCCCAGTTTTTCACCCTACTTCCCTGGTGTTATCAGTCTGCCTATAGAAACATAGAATCATAGAATAGTTTAGGTTGGAAAAGACCTTTAAGATCATCAAGTCCAACCGTTAACCTAGCACTGCCAAGTCCACCACTACACCATGTCCCTAAGCACCACGTCTACACGTCTTTTAAATACCTCCAGGGATGGTGATTCCATTGCTTCCCTGGGCAGCTTGTTCCAGTGCTTGACAACCCTTTCGGTAAAGAAATTTTTCCTAATATCCAATCGAAACCTCCCCTGGTGTAACTTGAGGACATGCACATACATACACATTTACATCTGTGTTCAAATATGTTTACACATGTATATTTAAAATAGAAAATATATATCCATAAAAGAGTATGAATAATGTAATTGTTTAGAAAAGATAAGGAATTAAAGTTTAAATGTGAATAATAAGAAAACACATGTACAGGGCTTTCAGGACACTGCATTCCCCTACTGAGCAAGAGACTGTGCCCCCAGAAGATCACAACATGGATCTTTCCAAGGAAGGGCCACTTCTGGCACTCCATAGCCCTGATGGGGATTTTGAAATTCTAGTTTTACCCCTTCCTTCACATGCAGCAGGGAAGATAGAGGAGAAGGAGCACAGCCTGTGGCTTCAATGGAAATGTGTAGCAGATGAAGTGGCAGATCCAGAGGTCTGGGGTTAGGAGATACGTAGAAGAGTATAGATTTGTTAATTTAGACCAGGTACTACTACATAAATCTTTGTTTGGGGTGTAGATGGATTTTTTTTACCATATACACCAGCTGTTTGGACATAGTGATTGTTCTTAGATTATTCTTGAAGCTGTCAGCATGCACAACTCCTTATATTGTCCCACTGTTAATGTAAGCAATATGAATATAGGGAAAACTTTTAGAATGGGCCACTTATCCCCTAAAAAATAATTCATCTGTGTTCTGACCAGACTTTCCTCCTGGCTGACATTATTGCAATAATGGCAAAGGCTATGATTTCATAGCTTCCGAATGAAAGAATGGACAAGCTATTAATCACCCAAGGTGGAAAGTGCATATTACAAGTTCTCAGTCTGAATATATGTTTCATAGAAATTAAGCAGGTTTCCCCAAGCACTGGGATTTGTGGGTTGCAAACATTATTTCTTCCTTTTTTTTTCAACACCGCTGAAAATCAAAATTATGTAGAACCTTATACAAAACCAGAATATTACATGGTGAATGGCATGGTCCTTGAGGATAAAATTTTGCTATGACATGCAGTCGATTAGGAGAAGATTTTTGTCTTTTATTATTGCCAAAATTTTGAGGGAGCCTTGCATATCATACAGGAGGAGCAGGGAGTTAGACTCGACAATCCTTATGGGTCCTTTCCAACTTGAGATATTCTATGATTCTATGATTCTATGAATGAGATTATGGTGATGACTTGTCTCGCATTATATGAGAAACAGGGTGATGAAAATGTGAAAGCGTGTAACTTAGATCCTTTTCAGCATAGTGTGCTAACCTCTACTTGCATGGCCACACAGCAGTTGGTGTTTCTTAAATGTAACACTATAGCACAACTTCCCCCAAATCATCATCACTAGAGGAAAAAGACATCTTTGACATCCTTTTCTCAGTGGATTACATACAGAGCTGAAAAGGAAAATATTCAACTCCTTTATGAGTTATAAAACAGTGACTATCAAATGGGCAAATGCTACCATAAAAAAAAGAAGAAAGAATCTTCTGACTGGGTGTTCTGGTTTCGGCAGGGATAGAGTTAATTTCCTTCCTAGTAGCTGGTACAGTGCTGTGTTTCGGATTTAGGATGAGAACAATGTTGATAACACACTGATGTTTTAGTTGTTGCTAAGCAGTGCTTACACTAGTCAAGGACTTTTCAGCTTCCCATGCTCTACCGACTGAGAAGGCTGGAGGTGCACCAGAAGCTGGGAGGGGGCACAGCCAGGACAGCTGACCCAGACTGGTCAAAAGGACATTCCATACCATGTGACGTCATGCTCAGTACATAAACTGGGGAAAGCTGGCCGGGGGGGCCGCTGCTCAGGGACTGGCTGGGCATCGGTCAGCAGGTGGTGAGCAATTGCATTGTGCATCACTTGTTTTGTATATTATTATTATTATTATTATTATTATTA
>NW_008824872.1:102720-111356 GCF_000699105.1 Pygoscelis adeliae
GTGGCTGTGTGGTGCTCAGTTGCCGACTGAGGTTAAACCATGACACTGGGGCAAACTTTGGGTATTTTTATTAGATGACACAGCAAAAGATAGACCACACAACAACAGGAGGATTTAATATCAGGTCTATATGGGAGCACGAGGAGGTCATTATGAAAAAAGTCAGACGGGGATTTCACAGAGTTCTTAGTGAGGAACTGTACCTGCTTCTGCTACCCAGATGTGCTCTTTTTGTCAGCAGGCTCTATGTTGTTTATTTACATTACTAACATCCTTCAATGAAAAGGTACATTACTATGATTTTACTAGTCTCTATCCCTTCATCTACAAAAATAAAATCGAATACTCTCTTGGACACCCCAAATCTTTGAGTATTTTGACAGCCTGATGGATTTTATTTTGGCCTAGCCAAAATAAAAGCGTACTTCTCTCCATCCTTCCCATGGTGGTAAACACAAATATATTCTTTCCCTTTTGCTTCACTTTCGCTGAAACCTGCCAGGCCCTCCACACCTGCAATGGTGAAGGAAGAGCCCTCGTGGGCACCTGGTTTTCCCTAGAGTAGAATAACACTCCTTGTTGTCCACATGTACATATTCCTGTGAAGTTCACTTTTTGTCCTGGCCTTCCATTTGGGCGGGCAGTGATATTTGTACCTTGCAGCACAGCACAAAGACCAAGGGTCACCTCAGTTATACTGCATGGTCCTCCTGTTGGTCTGAGGCCGTGTCAGGGAGCTTCTTGATCAGATTCAGGACTGATCTCTTCCTTGCGTGAGGTGAGGGTCTCTTCATTATCCTCAGAGGGTTGGCCCCCTGCCCGGCAGACATGTCCAGTCTTCTTCATATATCCCCACCCTCTTCAGTGCTCACCCACTCCTTTTAAGCCCCATCCCCGTCCCCACAAACACATTAGGACTTGTTCAGCAGACATGTAAAGCAGTGGTGCCCAACCTGTTTCTTTTTTTATTCACATTTAAACCGTAATTATTTATTTCATTATCTCTTATTAAACAAGTGTATTATACATACATATACATATTTACACATAGTTTTTGTGTCTATATAGAGTAGGCGAGTACTTAAAATCTGAAATATTTTTGTGGCACAGGAAACTTTATTTGTCTACTGCCTGTAGAAGAAAAACAACATGATGATGACAATGAGGTATTATGAGAAAGTTGAACAAAAAAGAAGCTTAAATCAGCTAGTCAGATATCCCACTACAATTATGGTTGGATGCCAAACATTGCTATCTATTTATAAAAACACACATTTTCCTTATTAATGTAAATTATTACTGGTGTATTATTACAGACCCATATTATAGTGCCAACACTGGTACTAATATATAAAAGGAATCACAGAAACAGGATCTCTTTGTACTTGGCATTGGTTGTGTACACACAGGTGTAAAGTTTGCCCAGAACTGTTTACAGTTTAAGTGTATGAGAGCAGATAAATTTTCTACTCCAATGGAAGGGTACAAGGGGGTGATCTTGACAGAACCATAAACTGTGTCAGCATGTCAGGAGCTCAGCAGCCCAGATCAAGAAAGGTATTTGGAATTGTTGGGATAAGACTTCTTAAATATATTTTTGATCTGGACCACAGACACCTACTTTTTCCATAAATACTTAAAATCCTACTAATTTCAACTGGATCCCAGGAGAGTAGTCAGAACCTCAGTGGAGACAGATGTTCAACTCCGCACTATGATTTAACTCTTCTGTATTACAGGGTAGAAAGAATTGCCCTTTTCTACCAACCTTTCTGCATTGCCTATACATGGACTCAAAGAAATTAGAGACAAAAGAACAATCAGCAAAAGATGTGTGCAGCTGTTGAAAGGTTATCTAGCAGGAAACCTGAGAAAAGTGTTAATCTATTCTCTTACCCCAAGACCATATAATTTAGATCAATACCAATCATTGTCAGAAAAAGATAACTAATTAGTTATTAAATATCTTTTCTCACACACTCTGAAAACAATGAATAGAAAGAATTGTTAAAAAGTATTCTTTTTGTTAAAATGCATTCTTCCATAAAAATGCATTCATAGTAAGTGAAACATTTTTAGATATGGTCTTCAGTAATGTAAGGAAATTGACTTTCTTGTCTTTTACTTTTTTTCTTTTTCTTTTGGCTTTTATTAAGCCTCCCTTTAAACCAAAATGTGATACTGTATTCATTACAAGCATAATATAACATATCACAAATACAGTACATTTATTTACTTTAGATAGCATGCTGTGTTTGGTTTTGTGTGTATGTACATACACAGATGCACACACATACATGCACATACATACATGCATATATATGCATTAATATTTAAAGGATGGGGAAGAGCCAACAAAATGCCTTTGCAACTTCTGTTTCTTCTTTATTCTTGTCCATAGCATGAGTTTGGCTATGTTACAGCTTATTATGAACTCTGAATGAAACTAATGGTTTAAATTAATTTCTGATAGGTACCTAAGGAACCAGATATGGGCACTGTCTCAGTTCATGAGAGGCCTGAGCCTATCTGTGGGACAGCAGCACCTGATGACAAATACCCACCTTTTCAAGATACGTGCTATGGTGGTTCTGTGGAGGGCTGCCTAAGGATGATGCCCATATTGCATTCTGTGACATATTCACCAAAATTTCTCTGTCTTCCTCACGTAATCTCAATACTATATGCTGGAGTCTGGATCAACCTTACATGTATGAAGGGAATGTCCCCTATAGAGTCCCATGTCTTTCTCTCTGAGGCACAGGAAGAATACATAAAATTAATACTAGCTTGAAATCAGGTTAGGCATGTTAGAATCAACAGTTCACGAATTGGTGTTGGGGAGATGAATCCAGCCACAAACTCCTGCCTTGGTCTATTTTGGCTACAGCCTCTGAAGCTGTGATCCACTAAATGGCATAATTTAACCAGAACTCCCCTTCTTTATAGAGGAGACAGGATGGTATAAATGTAGGTGAGCTAGGCTCTAGCAAAATCAATAGCTATGTTTCTTAGATACCAAAAATCAGTGCTCCTGCCTAGAGGTGAAATTCTGATTTAGAGTAGCTGAAGACCTGTCTTGCTGTCTACCACACCCGTTCCTGTTTGTGCCAGCTCTTCCTTTGGAGTATCTTTCACGCACGTGTGGCATATGGAAATGGAGCAGAAGGGATGAATTCAGGGAACGCAGTACGTTGCTGATAGTGTTTGATGGGAGGGCCCAACAACAAAGCAGTTATAAAAAAGATTTATTCTAAATGGATGAATGATTTCAGATGTCTCTTTCTTAGAATCATAGAATCGTTAAGGTTGGAAAAGACCTCTAAGATCATCGAGTCCAACCGTCAACCCAACACCACCATGCCCACTAAACCATGTCCCTAAGCGCCTCATCTACACGTCTTTTGAATACTTCCAGGGATGGTGACTCAACCACTTCCCTGGGCAGCCTGTTCCAATGTTTAACCACTCTTTCAGTAAAGAATTTTTTTTTCTTCTTGGAGCACAGTCTGAAACATCTTTAAAAGAGGCATGAATTTAAAAGCTTTAACCATTTTAAATGCAATATCCCTTAAAGTGATTCAGGCTAATCACACTAGTGTTATTGTATTAGAGTAATTAAGCTTTTTTGTAAAGAAAGGCTTCTTTCAGTCTTGCCTTTTCAAGGAATAAAACAAGAAAAAATTAATCCTCTAACTCTTTTCACAGAGGTAAAAGTAGATCAGCTCCCAGAAGCAAAGTCAGTAGAAGCTTAAATGAAGTTTCCTTAACTCTGCTTCTCCAGTGTTTTAATTATGAAGAAAAAAGGTTTCCAATGATACAAAGGCAAGTTAAGTTCCCTGGAGGGGTCTAAACAAGCACAACATTGCAAAATGTAATTAACCCCTTTGCCATTAACTAGTTGTGAAGTTTCTGAAGTCAGGCAATGAATTTATCCTGAGATGACTTACATTGCCTTTCTCTTTAACAAGCAAACTAAAAAAAAAGAACATTATACTGAAAAATCTCATCCCCCCTTTACTGCCTTTAATGTCAATTAACCAAGTCAGCTGAAACCTGTACTGTTTCCTAACAGAGACAGCCTTCAAAGACCAGCATAACCACATTGGTAGTGAAGATTTCTTTTGCTTGACCTCAATATGGAAACTGTAGTTCGAATGTTGCAGGATTAGGCCCAAGTTATTAGCCAAACCAAAGTACCTGTTCCATTCAGAATAAGCTTTAAAACCCTTCCTACATTTGGTGGTTTGGAGGAAATTTTCTTCAATGTTTGGAAATTTCACTGATATCTGGGGAGGTGCATGTATGTGACCTTGGGACATATTCAATTAATGCAGCACTCTACAAGGTGAAATCTGGAAAGGGAAGGTGATATTAATTTTAAACATCTGATTTCATTCATTCATACTTATTCTGACAAAGGTTTCACTCATTTCTGCTTCTACACACCCATAACTATTAAGATGCCTGTTTCCAAATGGTCTAGTCATTATCGCTGGTATGCAACTGTCGTGGTTTAACCTCAGTTGGCAACTGAGCACCACGCAGCCGCGCGCTCACTCCCCCCCAGTGGGATGGGGGAGAGAATTGGAAGTGTAAAAGTGAGAAAAATCGTGGGTTGAGATAAAAACAGTTTAATAGGTAAAGCAAAAGCCGCGCACACAAGCAAAGCAAAACAAGGAATTAATTCACTACTTCCCATCGGCAGGCAGGTGTTCAGCCATCTCCAGGAAATCAGGGCTCCATCACGTGTAATGGTTACTTGGGAAGACAAACACCATCACTCCAAATGTCCCCCCTTCCTTCTTCTTCCCCCAGTTTTATATACTTAGCATGACATCACATGGTATGGAATATCCCTTTGGCCAGTTTGGGTCAGCTGTCCTGGCTGTGTCCCCTCCCAGCTTCTTGTGCACCTCCAGCCTTCTCAGTTGGTAGAGCATGGGAAGCTGAAAAGTCCTTGACTAGTGTAAGCACTGCTTAGCAACAACTAAAACATCAGTGTGTTATCAACATTGTTCTCACCCTAAATCTGAAACACAGCACTGTACCAGCTACTAGGAAGGAAATTAACTCTATCCCTGCTGAAACCAGGACAGCAACCTAGAAGTGTACAAAATCCCTCAGTTTCACTGTCCTACTTCTTATGTAGGTATTTTATGGGTCCAGTCCTGTTCTTAATCTTGTTTATATCTTTTTTGCTTCAGTTTCTTTTTTTGCTTCATGCTCTATGGTTGTTTGAATGAAATCACATGCAAAGTAACATAGTAATTAAAACACAATATTCTTTTAACCCTTTTTCTACTGTTTCTTCTGAGGCTTTCAAACACACATGTCCATTCATACTTCATTCATATCAAATTTAATATTTTTGTTACAAAATTCTATAAGGCAGAATTCCATTCCTGGGTCTTTTTGTATTGGTACCAAAAAGAAGAAACACCACCTTGAATCATTTGGCAGTCAGCTGCACTGAGGCATGAAATGAACTTCATGTCTTTTATAACAGATGTCTGTTAGCTAACTTTCACTAAAAATCTGCTAGTTTCTCTTTGCTTCACAGTTGATGCATTACTACATTCTCATTGGACTGAACTTGATATTTTCTTCAGACGAAGTCTGTTAACGTGCAGCTGATTTAAGAACTGTAATCTTTGTGGCTGCTTTGTGTATTTTTACCTTCTAGGTTTGTTTTGTTTGTTTGTTTTTTAGTAACCAATGTACTTCCTTTTTAATGTCTTTTTTTTTTTTTTAATTGGAGGAACATTTTAATTAATTGAGTGATAAAATATTTATTGGGATAACTGTTCCCTAGAGGGAAGACAACTATAATATATTTTATTCTAAAATATCCTAGCTTTTGAAACTCACATTATTATATTGTGAAAGTCAAAGCTATCTTTTGTTCCCTAAACTCTGAGGTTTATATTAGGATGGGAAGCCAAAATTAAAGTTCCATTTGGGGTCAAAGATTTCACTAAGTTAAGGCTAGAACTAGGTTAAGACCAGGACAAGGGATAACATAAGACTGGGGTAGTATGGAAGTGAAGATTAAGTTTGGAGCTACAATTAGTTACAACAGGATAATGACTAGGAACAGACTTAAGATGTAATTTAAGGTTACAGTTCTATTTGGAGTTATTGCCCAAGTGAATGATAGGCTTCGGACTGTATTTACTTAGTGTTTGGATAGGGGTCAGGTTACATCTCTACTGGGTGCTAAAAGTGCATCAAGTAACTAGTTTATCCTTGGACATCTGTACTAGACAAGTCTAAACTACGCAAGTCTGCTTTTCATCACAGCAATCCCAGTCTGTAAGATGGTTCATCAGATAAGACTTTGGATGACCGGACTCTACCTGTTTTTCAATAATGTGACTTTAGTTTCTTAGCTTCTGAGAGCTAAGCTAACACCTGTAAGTCCTTCCTGGCGACTGCCCCATCCTAGTCAATATATTCATTTGGAAGGAGCAGTTGTTTTACTACTTTGTCTTAGCAGATTGTATAAAATATAGATAAGAAATTAAGATTATATTGTATAATTATAATTGTATAGATACAATTAAGATTGTATGAGATATAGATAAGAAATTTCTTCAAGCCTCATATTTTCTTTTAAAATAATTACTCTTAGAATACAACCAGCACTGTGTTAGATGCCAGCAACTGGGGAGATCGAGATCCAGGGGTCAACTACTGGGCAGACTGAGTGTCTGAGCTGAGCTGCTGGAGGATTCACCTTGTACATATGTATATACATATATATATATGTTCCCACTAGTGGACTTTCATCCTGTCCAGATGGAGAGGGGAGTAGGGTGAGGCTGTTGGCACTTTCTGTGTTCATGTGAGTGCTCTGTGTGCTGGCCATGTATATATGTATATACATATGGCGTATATGTGTGCTTTGTGTGTGTGTGTGTGTGCCTACTGGGAATACATTTGCAGCCTTGCTACTGGTTGGGCCTGGGGACATAGAGCTGCATCAACCTCACCTCACTTGGGCTGTCAGATCCAACATGATGCATTTACCTCTAACATAAGGATCTGTCCTAAGGAGTTTTTTTTTCCCCTCTAAACAAATGTGGCGGTGCAGCTCATGCTCACTGCTCTATATTCATCTTATGTCCAGTTAAGCTAGATCTTCCTCTGATCCCTATATAGAATCTTAAAGCATAATAATTATTGTTATATGCCTAAATTTGGTTTGTTTTTTGTTTTGGGATTTTTTGGGGGGCTCAAAGTGCATGAACCACAACCCAGAAATATTTTTCAGACATGATGTTGAATACAAATGTGCCATTGTCCAAGACATACTGCAAGGGCATCTAGGAGTGTTTGAGAGTGCAGCAAAAGCTGGGATAGCTTCACAAGATTGTTTCTGGGAAAAGAGTCAAAGCTTGTATAGTGTCAACCTTACTGCCAGTACAAAACTGAAAATGGAATGAACTCTCCTCAGAACTGCACCAGGCTTCAGAGCATCCCACCTGAGTAGGGACTTGGATCATGAAGCATGAGTAATCCCAGGGAAGAGGCATTGGAGGCAAATCACACAGGTAATTCAGTTGGCAAATTGTAGTATTGCTTAAGATGACAAATGTTAAAACACCTCAGGGCAGTGAGGTAAATCCAATATTTGCTGTCCTGTGTACTAGATAAAGAATAGCTTGTCTCCTAGACCAGGTCTAGAGAAATCTGAGCTCCAGCCCCCTTACTCCTTCTCTGATAAGTGTACCTTACTCCCCTTTTTGAAATTATATCAGAAGCTGTGGTGATTCATCTGACCTGTCTTGGACAACTGTCATGAGGTAAATTCTCCTTGCAGATAACTATCTTCTCCCACTGAGTACAGATAGGGTCTGGACAATGTGGGTAGACTTCATCAACTAAATTTTAGGCAGCTATGTTTAAGTAAGTGAGATGAGTCCTATCTCTCTGCATTCAAGTGTGCTACCTAGCAATCTCATTGCCTGAAAAAAAAAAAAAAATCAGTGAACAACCTTTCTTGCTTGCTTACTTGCTTGCGTACTTGCTCACTCACTCACCCTCTGCACTCATAATTAAAGTGGCTAAAGGCTTAAAGTCATGTGGCATGCACCCCCTTCCCTGTTGCCTTAAACCAGCCAATCACAAATTCAATTCTGACAGTTTTACTAAGACAGCTACCAATTGCACCTCTGCAATCTTTGACAAGTCTTCAGGTGGGATTATTCGGTCTGAAGAGAAAGCAATACTTATTGAGCTTGATTTCATGTTACTCTGGGGTAAACAGCCAAAAGATATTTAAAATATTTTTCTGTGAAAATAATTGTTTCTTTGTGTTCAGTGTGAAAGCAGCTTAGGCAGCTAGCTAAGGTGAGGCTTTTACATTGCAAATATCAAAATATTGACAGGCAAATTGCATCATTAAAGACAGGGGTAAAAACCTGAGTGCCAGCGTATTTATATTGAGCATAGAGCCTGAAGAAACAGTTCTGATTTTCCAATAAGAACAAGTAACACAGACAGACAGACACCTTGCAGCTTCCACAATATTTATAAAGTCCTTAAAGATAAACTATTGTTGATTTTATTGTCTAATGTATTACATAAAAGTGAAGTGTTATCTGCAAGGCAATCAATCCTTTTAGCAATCA
>NW_008824872.1:111384-114735 GCF_000699105.1 Pygoscelis adeliae
TAACAAATGTCTCTGAAATACAAATGGCTCTTTTGTATCTGAAGAATCCTTACCTCACATCACCTTTGCCGATTTCAAAGCTAGCTTTCCCAAGAGAAGGTTTCCCATCACAGCTCTTCATCATCCATATCACAGGCAAGGAACCAGGCAGTTTTAGAGAAGAAACTCCAGAATCTGCTACGTATGTCATTTCAGCCTTCCTACTGACATAAATGCAAGGATCAAAATAGTTCTCTAGCCCTTCTGAGGTCTTCTTGGTGTGACTAAAAAGGCAGCTATGTTACAAGATGGGGAATAAATCGAGTAGGTCTGCTGTTGCATGGAGAATCATTAGAATGAATGAATAAATGAGGAAGAGGAAGGAAGGAAGGAAGGAAGGAAGGAAGGAAGGAAGGAAGGAAGGAAGGAAGGAAGGAAGGAAGGAAGGAAGGAAGGAAGGAAGGAAGGAAGATACAGGACATCTTTATGGAAATTCCAGTTGAATCCATTCCATAGACTGAATATTTGCTGGAACATGGACAACTGAGACAGTGTGGTTTATTTTAGGGAGAGCATTATCATGATCTAGTCTTTGCTTGACTTAATTGACAAATCCCCAGAATGGGATTCAGCTGGCTAAACACAGATGTGTAAAGCCATATGAGATTTTGTGGTGATACCTGCCAACTGCCTCCAGCTGCTGCTCCGGAAGAACATGATACAAAGGTTTTCCATAGATGCTGTGTCACATCTCTCAGCTCTGTGACTATAGATGGATTATGCATGGACATCTAAAGTGGTACTGGGCACCTACGTTTAGTCAAATTATGTTCACCTGTTTTGACTATAATGAAAGATTAGAAGCATAGCTTACATGAAGACACCTAGAGTGCAGATATGTAAATTTAGGTGTAGAAATTCTGAATTGAATCCTTCTGTTTAGAGTCAGATGAGATGAATCTTATGGTTGACTGTTTTCAAGTACATATTGGAAGACTTTCTGCAAAGAGAATTTCTAAAAGCACAAACTGTTATGCAAAAAAAGGAGCTGAAGAAATTCAATGGCCTATCATATTTGATGATCAAAACCAATAAAAGATCAGGTAGTCTCTTCTGAATAAAAATGTCAACAAGTAATAAGTAGTTCACCTAGTGTTATCTCTGTTGATTGCATGCTACAGGGTACCAACGGAGCCGGAGAATTCTACCACCACTGTGAAAAATTTTTTCCTTGTTGGTTTTACAGAAAGTGCCATGCTGCAGTATATTCTCTTTATAACTATCCTCATAATCTACTCAATGACTTGGCTTGGAAATGTCACCATCATCACCACAGTAATCACAGATCAACAGCTCCACAAGCCTATGTACTTTTTGTTGGGAAATTTAGCCTTCATAGACCTAAGTGAATCCTCAGTGACTCTGCCCAAGATGCTATGGGACCTCCTCTCTGAGGTTAAGACCATTACTTTTGGGGGATGCATTACACAGATGTTTTTCTTCCATTTCACAGGAGATGCTGTGGCCATCCTGCTCATAGTGGTGGCTCTGGATCGGTATGTGGCTCTCCATAAACCTTTTCAGTATCTAAACATTATGAATCACAATGTTCTCCTCAGGCTGGTAGCAGGAGCATGGGTAGAGGGGTTTGTTCATTCTATTGTGCAGGTAGCACTGGTCATTCGGTTGCCATTCTGTGGGCCAAATTTTCTAGACAATTTCTACTGTGATGTCCCACAGGTAATCAAACTGGCCTGTAGAGATATCTATGTGGTTGAGCTACTCATGGTGTCCAATAGCGGACTGCTTACAACCCTCATCTTCATTGCCCTGATTGTGTCATATGCTGTCATCCTGGTCAAAATCAGGACACGTATCACAGAGGGGAAGCACAAAGCCTTTTCCACTTGTGGAGCTCAGGTTGCAGTGGTGAGCATCAATTTTGTACCCTGCATCTTCATCTATGCACGTCCATTCCAAAAGCTTGTGGTGGACAAAGCCATATCATCTCTTTATACAGTCATCACTCCAATGCTTAATCCCATAATCTACACACTGAGGAGCACGGAGACAAAGAATGCCGTCAACAGATTACTCAACATCTTTTTCAGAATGAGAAATTCACAGCTATCCTTCCTTTCTTAGATGGTTGTTTTCTTTCATAGAGAAATGTAAAAACAAAGCAGATACTGTCAACTTAATAATTGACTTTTGCTTTTGACAAAGAAGGAAATTTAAATAACAATAATTAGCATGAGACTAAAATGACAGTGCTGCCTCTCAATGTAATAACTGCTTGGGAACCAAAGTGTTCGCCAACTCATAAAACAGTGAAGTCAATCTTCCTCTGAAGGGGAGATTTGGATGAGAGACCTCCAGAGGTACTGTCTCACCAACATTTCTGTGCTTCTGTGATTCTGTGGTCTGTGGAGTCTGCAGTCTGAATTTCAAAACCAGTGTAGTTTTAATATGTCTGTACCTGAACTAGTCATTCTGTATCTCTTTCCTGAGTCAAGGCAGACAAATAGGCACTTTTTGGAAGGGATTTCTCTAGGCGTTTCAAATATTTACCTTAGGACGCTTACCCTAGAAATGCTTATGTCATTACATTGATTTTAAAGGGAGTCTCTATGACTAGTGGAGCTATCTACAATTTTGAGCTTCAAAACCAGATAAATTGAATACCAAACCATAGGTCCTTGGTGATTCACTGATGATTCTTGACTTAACTCAATTATATATTTGTGAACATTATTCTATTTCAATAACACTGTAGTATTTTATCTTCTTTAATGAACTAGATTTCCACTGTATGCTTTTCAATATTCTGAAATGCTGCCTCTTGCACAGCTCATTGTTTGTACGTATTTTTGAACATTCTTTTCTAATACAAAAGAGAAACAACTATAATTTGAACAACAAAAATTGGGAAATCAAATACACTGATCACATTGAGTGGCACTCATTGGCTTGATTCATTTGCCAGCTCATAAGCCTTCAGCCTAGTCTTCAACCGGTAGCTCCGACAGATGCAGATCTCCTTTAAGTGTTGTCTCACACCTGGACATCTCACAGACTTTGGAGTACCTCAGATCATAGAATCATAGAATCATAGAATCATTAAGGTTGGAAAAGACATCTAAGATCATCGAGTCCAACTGTCAACCCAACACCACCATGCCCACTAAACTATGTGCCTAAGCGCCTCATCTACACATCTTTTAAATACCTCCAAGGATGGTGACTCAACCACTTCCCTGGGCAGCCTGCTCCAATGTTTAACCACTCTTTCAGTAAAGAAATTTTTCCTCATGTCCAATCTAAACCTCCCCTGGCGCAACTTGAGGCCATTTCCTCCCGTCCTATCGCCAG
>NW_008824872.1:116160-124072 GCF_000699105.1 Pygoscelis adeliae
TACCCTGAGGATAACTGGTCTGCCTGCTAAAGACTGAGGCAAAGAAGGCATTGAGTACCTCAGCCTTTTCCTCATCCTCGGTGACAATGTTCCCCCCCGCATCCAATAAAGGATGGAGATTCTCCTTGGCTCTCTTTTTGTCATTAATATATTTGTAAAAACATTTATTGTTGCCTCTAACAACAGCAGCCAGATTGTGTTCTAGCTGGGCTTTTGCCTTTCTAACGTCCTCTCTGCGTGACCTAATGAGATGGCACTAAATGCCTATCTTAAAACTACTGAAGGAAAACACAGTAGTGTCCTTGACTATAATGGCAGTGTACAGAGTTAACTCACAAGTAGACATCTTCATGCATCCTTATTGCCTCATATAATGTCACCCTGGTCAAGATGGCACATGTCATGGCACAGAGAGCATAAATAAGATATATTCACCGAAAATTTCTTGTGAGCCTAGTTGATTTGGTAGAACCTAAAGAAAATAAAAGCTCTTTTTTGTGGTGGATATGCACAAACATATTACTTGTGGTTACTCCTTAAAGACCAACATCTTTAAGATTTCTGGAGTTAGTTTTTACTGAAATATAAATTAGAAGAACTAACTTTTAAAGTAAAGATGCCTCAGAGTGGTTACCTAAGGTAGAAAAGCAATGATAAAAAAATTTCTGTCTTTCTCATTGTACTTCTTGATTACAGGGTTGGTTTCAGTCAACTCAGTGACTGTTACAATTATCTCTGTGCAATAGCTGTCCCGTACTGACTCATCCCAGCAGTCTGACAGTATCTCAGGGAGCTGCAGGCTTCCAGATCTTTTCTGTGACCCTAAAACCTTCACGTTCCTTAACCTATAGCCCATAAGCATGTCTTATCATAGCATGCTCATTTGCTTTAAGAAAACTGATCTTATCTTCCTCCATAGTGGTTCATCTGGTACAGACAATCCCAGTCTAAAGGAGTATATCATTCAAAGTGTGAACAAACAAACAGGACAGATACCGTGTGTCAAATTGAATTAATTGCTCCTTTAGAATATAACTGTACAGTGTAAACAAAACCTTAGTAGATAATCAGTCACAATATACTCATGAGAATCAAAAAATTCCTAGGTATCTTAATAAAGTAATCCAAATGTGGAATTATTATTCAATATATGAAGGAAGAATTTCAGGTGGCTACTAATGGCACAAATTACAGGCGTAGGCATTCTTTAGGAAACACTGTCATCACACACTACTAAAATCTTACTGGGGAAAAAATGGAAAGGAGAAAAATATATATGACTCTAAAACAAATAAGTCAGGAAGAACAAACATCTCATAGGCAAAGAAGAAAGCACAGGAAGATGCATTTTTAAACCTGGGAAGAATCTCTTACAACATTAGGCTTCTCAGTAAAGCTACGAATACTATATTCCAGATGATCAAATGTAGGCTGTACATGCAACTGAGAGGTGTGTCAATAAGAATTAAGTGAACTGAAGAAGAATCATTCTGTAGCATAGATTGATTTTTATCTGACAAGAATGTAAGGTCTGGTTTTCAAAAAAAACAAGTCACTCAGCATTAGACATGGTAACAAAAAAAGAAATTATGCCAGTGAAAAGCAAGCAGGTTCCCTTTACTCCTGGAAATAACAAAAAGGGTGTTTCAGGGGAAGATTCAGCACACCTTATTTATCATTAACAAGATGCAACCTGTCCTAGACTCCACAGACTGTATTAATGGGAACTGCATTTAATGTAAAGGGACTTAAGTTGAATTTCCTCTAACTTAGTTCTCCAGAAAGGATTTCTCATCTGCAAGTGTCTTTGCTGGAAGCTCAGGTATTTCAATAGTGCTAAGTAACAATAGTTACAAAGAAAAAGGGTGACCATTCAACAGGGAATTAAGCTATTCCCTTTTCTCCTGAGAACAGAACCCTAGAAACAAGTCTTCTGATGGACTTTTTCATTTCGGTATTTCTCAGGGTGTAGACCATGGGATTCAGCATTGGAACAAGCACAGTGAAAAAGATGGAGGCCACTTTGTCCAGTTCAAATGTCTTGAAGGGCTGAGCATAGATGAATATCCCTGGAATGAATGTTATGCTTATTGCCATTATCTGGGCTATGCAGGTAGACAAAGCTTTGTGCGTTCCTCTGGTGACTTGCCTCCTTATCTTGACTAAAATGACAGTGTATGAAATGAGCAGCAAGACAAAAATTACTATGAGGAGCAGTCCACCATTTGAGACCATCAGCAGCTCCGTCTGGTAGGTGTCAATGCAGGCCACTTTCAGTACTTGTGGGACATCACAGTGGAAATTGTCCAGGGTGTTAGGACCACAGTAAGGTAAAGGGAGAAGCAGAGCAATCTGTGTTGCAGAGTGAATGAATCCACCTGCCCATGACCCTGTCACTAGGCTTAAACACACCTCACGGTTCATTATTGTCAAGTACTGCAAGGGCTTATGGACAGCTACATACCGATCAGCTGCCATCACTGCAAGAAGGAAGATATGAGCACCACCAATGAAGTGGAAGACAAACATGTGAAAGATACACTCCTTGAATGGAACAGTTTTGTGCTGGGAGAGGAGACCTGACAATAGAATGGGAGTATTTACTGATGATTCGGTAATATCTGTGAACGCTAAGTTGGCCAAGAAGAAGTACATGGGTATGTGCAAGTGGTAGTCAGTGATAACAGTGGTGAGGATGGTGATGTTTCCCAAGCAGGTCATCAGGTAGACAATAAAGAAGACCGTGAAGAGGAATTGCTGAATCTTAAGACTGTAGTTGAAGCCCAGGAGCACAAATTCCGTCACAGGATTGGTTACATTCTGTGGCTCCATTCGTTACCATCCGAGCATGCCTGTGAGAGGAACAATGTAGAAGGGAGACTGAGGAGAGTAAGCTTTTCAACACCGAGAGATGATCTTTCCCCTCCCCGGCTCAGGAACCCCCATCCTAGAACCCTCCTTATATCCCTGCACTATACAGTGGAAATTTTGTTCAGTGGAGGTAGTCTCAATGTTGGGAACTGTTTTCTTTGATCTTCAGCTTGGCTCCTCTGCATCTATACCCTTAAAATCCAGTGTAACTTTACAATTAGTTGCTATCTTCATAAATAGACTTCTGTTTCCCCAGCGATGCAGGCTTTGACCCCTCCTCAGTGCAACAGTACTTATCTCTAATATTACCTTTTTCCATTCACACATCAAGAGCCCTTATTCCACATAGGACTGCTTTGTCTGCAGTCTCAGAGTTGCCTGATTCCTCTCCTCCACAGAGGACTCCAAAGAGAAAACAAAATTGAAAAAAACCCACTCATACATCATTCTGTCTAAGCATCAAAATAGATGCTAGGAAGAAAGTTACTATGAAATCTATATGAACTTTCCTGGGTCTGAACAAAAATGGTTTTGCTATAGCTACTAAGGGATTCCTGCTCTGGCAATCATTAAGAAAATAAATAGAGTATTTTATGATGTAGTAGTGTTTACTAGGCTACTGCTGTGTTAGCCTAAGAGAAACAGGATGTATTGCACATTCTTTACTTTGCAGGCATATCTGTTTCAGGGCAGAGGCGATCTGAGAAAACAAAGGAACATTTCAGCACACAAAAGAATGCCCCGTTTCTCGAATTTCTCTCCACTACCATGAGACAAGCAATCTGAAGAATGAGAAAAGACAATCTGTTATGAGGCCTACTGGGCTCTTCATCACATCCTGCAGGGGAGTCTGCCCTGGACTTTACATTCAGAGAGGACCCAGGATATGCAGACTGCAGTTCATTTCATTTATACAGACATAGGCAGTTCATTGTACTTATCTCAGATACCTGAATTAAGATTCAATCATCCTCTGAGTGTGTCTAGTTCTTGTTGTTGGTTCTAAGCAGACCTTGGTGATTAACTCAATTACAAAAGTGGGACTGTATTTCTAAAAGTAAATGTTCAAAATAATTTCAGATGTCCTAAAATACCCAAGACATTTACACTGGCTTGGCAATTGTCATACATGATTTATGAGTAACACATGCTCTTGTGGTATGGCAGTTGGAATTCAGATAGCGTGCTCTATTCATTTCTGTTTAAGAACCTGGATCGCCCCTGCAATGTCTTTTAGATACATACATTGGACTCCACCTCTCTTGACCTCAGCCCTCAGCATCCTAAATCTCTGTACGTGAATTAGTTGTGCAGTCCTGTTGAAGTAAAGATTGAGGAAATGGCAGCTGCAGAATGTGATCAGTTTGTCCTAGTCTTGGTACCTGAATACCCTGAGGATAACTGGTCTGACTATTAAAAACTGAGGCAGAAGGCATTAAGTACCTCAGCCTTTTCCTCACCCTCGGTGACAATGTTCCCCCCTGCATCCAATAAAGGATGGATGCATCCTCATGCCCTAGGATGAGACAAACTGTGCTCTGGGAGCGCCTGTTTCTCACCACTTACTCTAATGAAGCCCAAAAGGCTAGCTTATATCTGGATTCTTACCTTGTAGGTATCTGAAGATATGTGACCAGTATTCTATCCCCTGACCCTACAGAGAGGCACTTTTCACAGCCTTTGGGTGCCCAACACTCATTCCAGGACAAGAAAGACTTCCATTCTGCCCTACCTGCTCTAGTTCACCCTGTGTCTGTGAGGACTCCATGTCACATCTCAGAGCTTTCTTTTTTACATCAGACTCTCTTCTCCCCACTTCTTTTTGCCATTCAGTCTCACTCCAGGGATCCTGCACTCTAGCCCCTATTTCTCTCTTTGTCTTAAATTCAGTGACTCAACGTACCAGACCTTTCATATACTTCATCATTTACCAAGTCTGTTTCCAACCCAACCAGAAGGCAGAAGTTCCTCGAGTCCATTCCTTTTTCTCTGTGTGTGCCAATTACCTGCCCAAAACATGTGAAATCTTTGTTTCTCCCATCTAAAAATGTGAGGCGTGGTGCATTTCTCCAGGCATCCTTTATGCTCCTCTCACACTTTCTCAGAATCTCTGTGAACTCTTCTTGTCCTCATAAAATGTTTACCTCATTTTACCTCAGTTCCTGTCTGTACTGATCAGATGACAGATTCTCTTATGCTATACACAATAAGCCTTGATTGCTGCTGCTTGCTTTCTTTTGTAGGGGCTGAAGTATACAGAGTCAGTTGGTTTGACTCAGTTTGTCTGGATGGCTGGCATGGACAAAGCCTGAATTTGGGACATTTCCTCTTTGTATGTGTGTCCCCTTGCCTGGAGAGTCAGATGTTCAATTCAGAGAGAAACCACAGGACAAACCAAATCAGGGATTGTCAGAGAATTTGGGCTTGTGCCATGGTTGTGTCATTACAGAATTTAGAGTAACCTATTCCTCCCCTATCCTATTCAGATTTTCATTTGAAACAATAAACTTCTGCTCACAGATGCTGTGACTAGCAATACATGTTTAATTTGCTGGTCATGGTTTGTGTGCTATGTTCCCTGAAATGAGAGAAGTCAGAGAGCAGGAATAGTTGCCTGCTCTGCAAGGGAAGGCAAGCCAGGGGCTGAGAGTGACAGTGAGGCAGACAGGAGCAGCCCACCTCACCAGCAAAGGCAGCAGTTCCACAGTACACACACAAAAAAGAGCAGAGCAGAAGCATTGACAGTAACCAGTCAGCCAACAGCCCAGTAATTGCCAGAGGGAAAGGGATGCCAGGGAACGCGATACTGCTAAGCTCGATGTGATAAGTGGACCAAGCGAAGGGTAAGCTGCGTGAGGGAAAGTTTTACACTCACACACACATGCAAACACACAATTAACAGAGATTTGCCAAAATTACCGTTCCAGTGAGCCAGCATAGTCAAGCCCAGGGGAAGATGACACTCTCCAGCCAGTCTCAGGACTGGGTTCTTAGGTGGCAGGTTGGCATCAACATGTGACAGCTTCTCCTCAGGTGCCCTGCATCTGCACACTGCGGCAATATTACCCTCCTATATTTACTACAGCAGATGTCAGCACAGGCTACCAATCAGAAAGTCCACAATGACATCATTCCAGCAGTTTCAGATGTTGTTCTATTGTCACTTGTTGATACAAGGTCATTCATGTCTTGTTCGCATTGTCCTGTTTGCCATGGCTCACTACATCCAACTCCTGTTTGCACTGCAACTCGGCTCTTGGACAAAACAAGGCCATGATACTCCCATGTCAGCTAGACAAGTCCACAGTAGTGAAGCGGGTTGAAATTTAGGCCAGGAACTCAAGTAGTCAAGGTGAGGTAAAAATCAGCAAGATACAGGGCCAGGCACAGCATACCTGCAGCATAGCTAGGGCAAGAAATGAGAAGAGCACCTAAGCTTAAACACTTAAATCCTGAACCAATTGGCAGAAACCTCCTGATGAGGTTTCCCACAGCTTTCTCATAACTTAGATGTTTCACAGCATATTAATACAAGGTTAAACAACCACATTATATCAGTGCTGACCTTGAACACAGGCAGCTAAACCCTTGGGGAGAGGAGAGAAGAGATAGAAGAGAAGGATTACAAAGAAGAATGTTACAGGCATGTCAGGGTACTTAAAGCCTGTTGCTGCATCCATTGTCCCATCAAGTCTGAGACAGTCATCATGAGTAAATTGGGAGCATTGGCTGAAGAGTCCCTGACATCTAGAAAGGCCAAGCTGGCCAGCAGAAAGTACCTGGGGTTATAAAGCCATGGGTCGCTGATGACCATGACAACAATGGTAAAGTTCCTCAGACAAGTTAAGACTTAAACTATGGAGAAAAGCGTGGAGACAAAATACTGAACAAAGAGTTGTCTGTCCTCTGAATCTTCCTTCTGTTATGTTTTCTGAGGACTGCACTGTGCCAGCTGTTAATCTCAGTCCCTCTCTCTGAAACACCTGTGAGGTTTACTAACAGGATCAAGAAAAAAAAAAGAAAACCAGTCTTGTTTGGGAGATTTAGGGATTGTGTCATAAGGGAATGAATTAAAAAGTTCATGGTTTATTTTATTCCGTATATGGTAATCCCACAAGCACAAGAGGCTCAGCAAATGTCCTTCTGTGCTAAGCTCCATGAGCCTGAATACTTTATGTGACTCCCTACAGTACTATGAGTCACATGCCAGGATCATATCTGTAGTCAACAGGTAAAACCTGGCTAATCAATACATTTTTGGCTCATTAATTGTGATTAATGGTATGTGCACTTTAGTAAGAATAACCCATTTGTCAGCTCACAGCTACAGAATCAGCAAATTACAGAATCATGTAGGATAAAGGGACCTCTGAAACTTTCCAGTCCAGCCTCCTGTTTAAAGCAAATTGCTCAGGGACCTATCCAGTCGAGTTTGGAGTTATCCCTCAGTATCTCTGTGGCAATGCCACAACCTCTCTGGGCTCCTATTCCCATGTCTGTCCACTCCTGGTAAAAGAAAGGTGGTTTTTATTTTTACTCAGTTGGGTTTTGTCATGGTACAACTTGTGTCTTATGCACCTGTCCTGGTTTCGGCAGAGATAGAGTTAATTTCCTTCCTAGTAGCTGGTACAGTGCTGTGTTACGGATTTAGGATGAGAACAAAGTTTATAAGGCACCAATGTTTTAGTTGTTGCTAGGTAATGCTTACACTAGCCAAGGACTTTTTAGTTTTCCATGCTCTACCAACTGAGAAGGCTGCAGGTGCACAAGAAGCTGGGAGGGGGCACAGCCAAACTGGCCAAAGAGACATTCCGTGGTTTAACCTCAGTCGGCAACTAAGCACCACGCAGCCGCTCGCTCACTCCCCCCCACCCGGTGGGATGGGGGAGAGAATTGGAAAAGCACAAGTGAGAAAAACTCGTGGGTTGAGATAAAAACAGTTTAATAATTGAAATAAAAACAGTTTAATAATTGAAATAAAATGATAATAATAATAATATGATAATAATAATAATAATAATACACAAAGCAAGTGATGCAC
>NW_008824872.1:124451-129298 GCF_000699105.1 Pygoscelis adeliae
AGGTTGTGTGGGGGAGCCGCTGCTCGGGGACTGGCTGGGCATCGGTCGGTGGGTGGTGAGCAATTGTACTGTGCATTACTACCTGCGTGTATTATTATTATTATTATCATATTATTATTATTATAATTTTATTTCAATTATTAAACTGTTTTTATCTCAACCCATGAGTTTTTCTCACTTATGCTTTTCCAATTCTCTCCCCCATCCCACCGGGTGGGGGGGGAGTGAGCGAGCGGCTGCGTGGTGCTCAGTTGCCGACTGAGGTTAAACCACGACATCCTAACACTGTAATGGGGAGGCCAAAAATGGGGAAATTTCTCCAGTGGGCTCTCACAAGTGTCAAACAGAGGAGAAGGGTCACTTCCCTAGACATGCTGACTACTCTCGCTATTACACCTCAGAATGCAGCTGGCTTTAGTTGCTGCAAGGACATACTGTAGACACATGCCTAACTTGTGCATCAGGACACACAAATCTTTTTCTGCAAAGCTGGATACTAACTATTTTCAGCCTCCACCCCCCTAGCCAGCATTGTTACATAGTGTTATTATATCCCAGATGTAAGACTTTGTGTTTGTATTTTTTAAACTTGAGAAGATTTCTTTCAGAGCATTTCTCTGGTCCATCCAAACCCATCTGAATAGCAGCCTGTCTTTCTAATGGGCATACATTGGTTTAATCAGTAGTTGTCCGCAAGTGTGATCTCTGTTGGGGGAGATAATGAACTGTCAAGTGCCAGTCAAAATCTATTTCACCGAGCTCTGAAACCAACACAAACAACGAGGTGTATGTGGGTCAGGGACACAGGAATTGGACACCAAAATTTTACACATTCAGAGAAGCACATGGTGTTCCAGGTCAAACATATAAAATAAGAGCTAGCAGCCAATACAGGCTGGAGACACACTTTTGGTGGGGGTAGGATGGGAGAGGACACTACATGCAAAGTGTTATATATACCCTGAAGGGACAGCAGTCTGTTGATAAGCCACACTACAGCATGTACAACCTGTGAAAGGACTATGACTCATGGGAGCATAGACACCTGCGAATGGACTGAACTGCATCTGTATGCTTTGTTGGATTGGGCACATTAGGAACAGAGTGCTCCTGCTTGCTAAACTGGCAGAAAACTAGTAAGTCTAGGGTGGCAGAAAGAAGCTCCTGTGCATAAAGTAACAGAAAACGGTTACACATACCACTTCAACTTCCTATGCTGCCCATCACCTTACCAGCATTGTGTTGACAGGCTGAATGTAATCCACAGCAAAAATATGGAAAGTTGAGACCAGGTGGTGGTCAGGGAGAGACAGTCAAGTAAATTTCCCTGCCTTGAGACTGTTTTGCCTGTGATGGTAATTGGTGGAAGGTATGGGCAACATCATGATCTGTCATAGAATCATAGAATCATAGAATGGTTTGGGTTGGAAGGGACCTTAAAGATCATCTAGTTCCAACCCCCCTGCTATGGACAGGGATGCCTTCCACTAGATCAAGTTGCTCAAAGCCCCGTCCAACCTGACCTTGAACACTTCCAGGGAGGAGGCATCCACAACTTCTCTGAGCAACCTGTTCCAGTATCTCACCACCCTCACAGTAAAGAATTTATTCCTAATACCTGATCTAAATCTATCCTATTTCAGTTTAAAACTGTTTCCCCTCATCCTATCACTACACTCCCTGATAAAGGTCCCTCCTCATCTTTCCTGTAGGCCCCCTTTAATTACTGGAAAGCTTTTATAAGGTCTTCCTGAAGCCTTCTCTTCTCTTCTTTAGGCTAAACAACCCCAGCTCTCTCAGCCTGTCTTCATAGGGGAGGTGCTCCAGCCCCCTGATCATTTCTGTGGCCCTCCTCTGGAACCACTCGAGCAGGTCCATGTGTTTCTTCTGCTGGGGGCCCCAGAGCTGAACACGGTACTCCAGATGGGGTCTCATGAGTGTGGAGTAGAGGGGGAGAATCACCTCCCTCGACCTGCTGGCCATACTTCTTTTGATGCAGCCCAGGATATGGTTGGTTTTCTGGGCTGTGAGCACACATTGCCATCTTTTATTCAGTTTTTCATCCACCAATACCCTCAAGCCCTTCTCTGCAGAGCTGCTCTCAATCCACTCATTGCCCAGCTTGTGTCCATGTTTGGGATTGCCCCAACCCAGGTGCAGGATCTTGCACTTGGCCTTGTTGAACTTCATGAGTTTTGCATGGGCCCACCTCTCTAGCCTATCCAGGTCCCTCTGGAAGGCATCCCTTCCCTCTAGAGTATCAACCACACCACTTAGCTTGGCATCATCTGCAAACTTGCTGAGGGTGCACTCAATCCTACTGTCCATGTCCCTGACAAAGATGTTAAATAACGCTGGTCCCAATACGGACCCCTGAGGGACACCACCCATCACTGGTCTCCACTTGGACATCGAGCCATTGACCACAACCCTTTGAGTGAGACCATCCAGCCAATGCCTTATCCACCAAGTGGTCCACCCATCAAATTTATGTATCTCCAATTTAGAGACAAGGATGCTGCATGGCCAGTATCAAATGCTTTGCACAAGTCCAGGTAGATGATGACAGTTGCCCTTCCCTTATCCACCAATGCTGTAACCCCGTTGTTGAAGGCCACCAAATTTGTCAGGTGCGATTTGCCCTTAGTGAAGCTATGTTGGCTGTCACCAATCACGTCTCTGTTTTTCATGAGCCTTAGCATCGTTTCCAGGAGGATCTGCTCCATGATCTAGCTGGGCACAGAGGTGAGACTGACCAGCCCGTAGTTCCCTATGTCTTCCTTTTTTCCCTTTTTAAAAAGGGGGTTATGTTTCCCCTTTTCCAGTCACTGGGAACTTCAACTTTTCACACATGATAGACTTTTCAAATATCATGGTCTGGAATTGGAATATTTGGAGCAACTTTGAGATGCTGGAAGCCTTGATTCTGGTATTAGGAATTTCTGTTGTTCTGCAATGTGAGGGGTGCAGCCAAAATATGTGTGAGGATAAGTTTGAACATTGTGGAAACAGTCAGGAAAATGGGGGTCCAAAGGCACCCAAGAAAACAGTAGTGGGATGGGAAGAGAGTTGGGAAGAGAAAGGAGAGTGCCTGCTCCAAGCCCATGCACCAGTGGCCTGGAACATGAACTGTCTCCCAGTACAGAAACCAAGGGAATTAGTCTAGGAGTTGTAAAAATGATACAATGCATAAAAGGACCAGGAGAGAGAGGTGCTGCTTTGGTATGAGAGAGTGCAGAGGCATAGTATCTTCTTCTGGTAGAGCTCCAAAGAGATTGGGACCACTTAACAGAGGTTAAGAATTGAGAACTGAAATTACTTTCTCTGTCAGACTAATGATTGTCTAAAAGAAACATTAACACAGTGCAAGAGACCCTTGTTCAGAAGTTTGTAGCTACAGGAACAATTGGTGTGCTTAAGGTGATTGCCATGGAGTGGCATATGGAAAGCTGGGTTAGCAAAATTCAGGGCTCCAATGACAAATTAAACACGGAGTCCTGTCAGGCAACCCGTTACACTAATTGAGCAGACCTGTGGAAATGGGAGTTCTGTTCACCAGAAAGTGGCTGCTAAACTGCCCTTTACTCAGAGCAAAATTAAAGATGTGGGAAACTTACTGTACCAAAACGCCCTTGCAGTGGCTGTGGAAGGTACTGGGAAACTGGAGCCATGAAGATACAGCTGACAGCTCGGAAGTACAGAGCTCTTGGGAGTTTGGGACCTATGTCACCTGTGATCACTGGCCTGTGCAATGGAGGTGGGCTATTGGATCAGCTGATGGAGGGCTATGTTGAGCAATGGCTCCAGTGATTAGGAACAATTATGCCCTTCTGGTATCACCTGGTAACTTGATAGGACATCCTGTTGATCAAGGAGTGACCTGTATGTGCTGAGGTGCATACTGGAAAGCCACCATATGATCAGAAGCATGGCCAAGGGTAATGCCAAGAGTCCAGGGTTATACTTGACATCAAAAGAAACATCAAGAGGGAGTTCTCCATGCTCCCATCTTACATGTTGGTACTTACAGAAGCTCCTGAAAAAAAAGGGGGGAGGATATGATAGAGTGAGACAGAAACCCCTTCAGAGATCTAGGACTGCAAGTTAAAGAATTGTGAGCACAGGGGAAAAGTCAGAGCTCAGTTAATGTTACAGGATGAGGGGCAAGTTTAAGGGAAACAAAGTTGTTTGGTGCATTTTACTCCTTGAACGGGTAAAATGACTACGCTGTATAAAATGGACATTGTTCATGACATGTTTTGGTTCTGGATAAAGTCATACTGCTGTTGAATCCCTGGTTCATTCCTTAAAGGTGTTGGTTTTTGCTTGTAAAATGTCAATCATTTGCTTGTACGCTGAGGTGTGGAGAATAACTCTGTTATGATGTTCTTGATTATATGTTTTACAGGAACAAGACATGAAGTTTATAACAAGAATACATTCAGATTTTTATAACAACACTTAAAATTGAATTTGGAGGGATGGAGTGCAGAGTTCATAATATGAGTGACTTGCAGCTAAAGAAGAATTGCTGTTTGTGGGAGGCCTGGGTCTGGGGGTGCTGTGGACAGGCTGCCAAAGGAGAAATGTCAGTCAGAGGATCCCCAATAACTAAACAAAGCAAGCAGAGGATGCTGACCAGGATACTCTAAGGGCTCCCACAAGAGGACTGTCACCCATATAGTCCTAGTGTGACACCCACCAGATGAGTGAACAGGAGAGGATGTCCTCAGATCACCTTAGAGACTGAGGGGGATTACTGCTTATGAGGGCTTGGGAGGAAGACTGTTTTGGGATTGCAAAAAATTTACTGAGATGTGTTTGGAGGGGGGGGACAAAAGGCAGGG
>NW_008824872.1:129479-134788 GCF_000699105.1 Pygoscelis adeliae
GGGGGGGGACCAAAGGCAGTGAAAGAGGGGAATGAAGGTGAATTGGTGACAAGCAAGCATGGGGAAATAGGGAAAGGGGATAAAAGGGGCTGGTAATGTGTAAACTGCAGGTCAGTACGCTAAACTGGTGATGTCCTTTGCCTGATCACCACAGTCTGTCCTGTCTTCTTATTAAGCTCCATTTCTAACTGTTTTCCTGTGCAAAGGGACTCTTTATTCTGTGTGTAAGTGTATGGAGGTCTAAGAACCTGCAACTGGAGGGGGAACTATGGGTCACAGGAGAACATGTGTCTGGGGTGCCAGCAATAGGACAGGCTGGAGTGTGTGCATATGTATGTCAGTATGTGTAATCACTAGTCTTCAAGAGTTTTTGCAGAGAAAATAATGGAAATAATTCTGTATATATACAAAAGCAGATGGCCCCTTATCAAAAAGCATCACAGGAATTGTTTGAAAATTAATGTTTTCAGTTTTGTTTATTTACTTTCATGCATCCAGATGTTTTGAAGCACCTTTCATTTAGTTCCAGATGAGGCATACACTTGGTTGGGATGGAACTAATCTCACCAAAGTTTAGCCATACAGGCATAATTCTGATATACAGCCTACCTCAGAGGTAATGAAAAGAGAGAAATAATTACAGAATTCAACTAATTCAACTTTTCCTTAGAGCATTGCTTCATCAAACACAGGGAACATCAGGCATTTCATTTGACCAAGTGGTGGTCTTGTCTTTTGCTATTACCTGCACAAAGGTAAAGGGCTAATTTAATTTTAGTTTTTGGGGGGAATAAGAAGTAATAAAATCTCTTGAAAAATCCTTCTGTAGCATTTATACTCCAGTGTGTAAATCTCACCTACATCCAGATGTCTACAATATGAAGATGTTCCCCCAAGCTAGTCATCTAACCAGTTATCAATTAGCCCCAGAAAGGTGATGGTTGGCCTGTGTGTACAAGGCCATGGGTTGCTGGCTGACTATTGCTCTTCTTCTGCAGGAGGGTGTAGACCCATAGCTTCCATTAGCAGAAACCTGTTCCTGAATAATTTTGTCTCTTCACCTTTCCCACCCCTCTCCAATACAGCCCATCTCCAGCTTCTTCCTATCTAATTCTAAAATTTATTTCCTCCAGGTTCTTAAGTTCCCTCTCCTCCCAATCCCAGCCTGCTCATAAGTATGCCCAGGACACTACCAACACTCAGTTTAGCTCCCCAGCCTCTTCCAAACTGTGTGGCTGTTGTTCTGCCAACAGTTCCACTAATCCATAGTGCTATAATTTATATTTTCTTCAGTTTAATCCACAGTTGCAACTCCCTCTCGGTGAGTCCTGTGGTGTCCTCTCTTGCTGCTAACATGCTCTCATTGTTGCTCATATGCATGCTGTAAGCATACACATAGTGGCTGAGGCACTCATTTCACTCTTGGAGGAGTTGTAGCAATGCAACTCGTATACAGGGTAGCTGAGGAAGGTATAGGAAGCTTCTGGATAGCAAAATGTTCCTCATTACACAGCACTGAACCTCCACCCAACAGGAAAGAGCTGCCATCTCCCTGGTTCATGCCCCCACCCCAACCTGCCCTAGAATTATAGAAGTAGCTTTGAATCATGAAATCAGACATAGAAATATGGGGTGAGATTTACTTGACCTAAATTTAGGTATGGGAAATACAGTTGTCTATTTATGACCAATTGTTTTAAGTTTTTATTAGACTAAGTGGAAATTAGTCAATGCATGCCAGGGACTTTTTTCCCTCATTATTAATTAAAATTATTTAATCACTTTGCTTAGACTGATAGATCTTGAGCTTATTCGCGTATAAAGTTAAAATTTATCCAAATTTGTATGCCAAAATCCACTCTTTTTGTACAGTGGTAGAGAATATCAGAATGATATCCTGATATCACAAGATTACTTACAATTATTTAATCTTAACAACATCGGAGTTTAAAGCAGCTCCAACCTCATCAATCTTATTGGCAATAAACTGGCCAAATTAATGGAAAGGAAAGCAAGGAATATAATGAAGAGGAAGTACTCACAGTCAAAAAGAAACTCATCCAGCCCCTACACCAGTCGGACTCCCACTGGTATATATGCTTGTAATATGACTCACAAGTTTGGCTCTAACCAATCAAAATCACAAAAATGAACTCATGATTTAGAGCCAAAAGAACCATCACTGATTCTGTGAATAGATTATTCTCCTGATTTTAATTCAGTTTAAATGATGAAACTCCAGGTAGTTCAAACTCTAATCATTACCCTCCTCTGGGTGTGAATACACACATACACACATTCACAAAACCAATATTTTGTTGAATAACTCTTACACTAAAGGATTGCATATTACAACTTCCTGGATCACAATTGTGCTAATAAAGGTGAGTAATTTTGTGAGACTCTTCTCATCCTTACTGTTCTATTATACTGTATAGCTTGATATCATTAATATTGAACTACAGTGGACAATTTTACGCCAGAAGAGAAGAATAATTTTATTGAGATTAGCCTTGATAAATGTTTGGATTCATCTAAACTAATCCTGCTTGTCTAATTGCTTTTTAGGTCTTAACTAATAATCCATATTCCTGGGAGAAATAAACTCCTCCAAAGAGTGATTTTATTCATCCTAGAAAAGAAATCTAGGACTGTTAGGCTTGAATCTTGCTCCGCAGATCTGTATCTCTGTTCAATGATTATAAGGAACTATAATGACTAGCTAACTGGTACATGTTGTCATCATGAGTATCTGAAGATAACAGGTAAAAGCTAACCTCAGGGCCTAAATTTCAGTCTGGACTTTGGATCGCTAACTTTCTTTTCACATGAGCCTGAGTCTGAAATATAAACCAATGGAACCAAATACTCAGGCAAATTTCAAGCCACAGTTACTTTTCCATCCCTTTTTTGTTATGCACTGAAGGTAAATGAAAAGTCTTAATTTTTAAAATGGAATGAGGGAGTGAAACTAAACATGTAATTGCTGTGTTAAGTGCTGTTTGGGATGTAAGACCCGAGAGGAACATTCAGAAATGTTCATTTGCTCAAAGAACTTTAGAGACAGGCATACCTAATATTGATTTCTGTAACAGACCCAGTTAGCTGTGGACAGGACATTAAGTGCAAGCCTGCCTCTGATTATTCTTGTTGGTTTTTGTTATTCAGTTTTTGTCTAGGCATTCCCATGGAAAAGGAAAATTGGACAGTAGTCATTGAGTTCGTCTTTCTGAGATTCACTAGCTGGCCAAATGTACAGATAGTGCTTTTCACATTATTTCTTATCATTTATCTCCTCTCCCTTGTGGGCAATGTTCTTATTCTCATCATCGTTTTAGTTGATTCATGTCTTCATAGTACTTCTTCATTAGCAACCTCTCAGTAGTGGAAACCTGGTACACAACAGTCACAGTACCTAAAACATTAGCCAACTTAATGATGGAGAAACGCACCGCCTCTGCTTCAAGCTGCATTGCTCAATATTACTTCTTCTCTTTTGCTGCCACCAAACTGTTACTCCTTATAGTCATGGCATATGACCGCTACCTGGCCATCTGTAAAGCATTACATTATTCCACTATCATGAACCCAAATAACTGCCATAACTTAGCCTTGATCTGTTGGTTGTCAGGATTCATCTGCCCTATTTTTCCTTCCACCTTGTTCTCCAGGATTTCTTTCTGCACTAAAAAAAATCAACCATTTCTTCTGTGATGCTGATCAGCTCTTCTGACTTTCATGGAGTGACACGTACAGCATACAAATCGTGGGCTGTACTTTCAGCACCATCATTATAATGTCCTCTGTCCTTTTCATCATGACTTTGTACCTCCAAATCATCATGATCATCCTGGAGGTAACATCAGGTGCTGCATGCAAAAAGACATTTTCTACCTGTGCCTCACATCTCTCTGTTGTCACCATCTATTTTGGGACTTTTATCTTTATGTATGTCCGGCCTGCAGTGAAATATGAATCTGATACCAATAAAGCGGTGGCTGTTTTTTATTCAGTAATTACACCATTGCTGAATCCAGTAATATACACGCTAAGAAATAAGGATGTGAAACTAGCCATAATAAAAACTTTCTTAAGGAATAAAGGTCAAGTTTTGGAAATTTCAACCTCTTTTCTCAAATGATTGATTTATCTGTACTGTGTAGGGATTAAAGCATTTATATTTAAGTTTGAAGTAAACATTCTGTCTCTTGTTTTGGTTGGGTTAAAATGCAAGTCATGGTTTAGACCACTCATCTAAACATGCATGCATCTGCATCTGGAAAAGGTATTCAACTCACCCAAAGTCTGACATCTAGTTTAAATACTCTGTGAATTAGCGGATATATTTTGTATGTTAAGTCACTTTTCAGGTGAGTGTATAAAATAAACATATGAAGTATAAAAGGGCTCATTCTAAACGGATGTAAAATTCTCATCTGAAAATTAATAAACAGTTGATGCAAAAGAATTAACATAAGTAGCAAGGTGTCACAAATGTAACAAGCACGATTTTCATGCTGCATCATCATTTCTCCATTTTATTTTTAGTGGTATCCTACAGTTTGATTCAGCTGCCCAAGCATATGTGTCTAGTACTATTTTTAGAGTCTTAGCATATCCTGTCTGGTGCCATTAGAGAAATGCTGTAGATTATTCAAGATATCTGCATGGGGCTGGCAGATATGACTGGAGCTACAACCTCAGACCCTTCTGGAAGGGCAGATAAAGGCTCAGAGGGGTATCCTGGGGCATCTCATATGGCACTAAGTGCTTATGTTCAGATACGCTCCTACTCTGCTGTTTCAGCTGAATCATACCCACTACTCCTTTGCCTGTATTGACTAGATCTTCAAAGAATGTAGCTGGCGTTTGGATGCTGCTTCATTTGGACACTCCCATGGCTTATTGCCATTTTCCACATATATGTATCTAGTGACATCTGAGGTGCCCACTCAGCATATGGGAGAACCATGTCCTTCTGTAATAACAGCTACAGGTAAGACAGTATATCCTAGAATCTCTCAGCTGACACTAGGTGTCTATGTTTAGGAAACTGAACTACACCCATGATCTAGGTACAGATTAACTAGATGCGGTCTGTCATTGGGGCTGAGTTCTGCTTTTCATATTCATGCAGATGTCATTGGTGAGATGAATGAGGTGAAGTAAACACATGCTTTTGCATGTGTGCTGCTTGCATTGCCCTAAGTAGGAGCCAAAGCTTTGGTAAGGAATGGCATGCCTTTTCTCCACTCTGTACTGGAGTAGCAACAGGGAACTAAATAGACGTGTTTCTGCATGCAGGTTTA
>NW_008824872.1:134835-136153 GCF_000699105.1 Pygoscelis adeliae
AAGGAGTTTCTGGGGACAGGAAGAGTACTGCGAGGCTCAGGAAAGAGACTGTGAGTCTAGGGATAAAGGTCAAGGCTACCTTCCTGTAGGACTTGCTCAAAATTTAAGTTAACTGCTTTATTAATGACCTGGACAGAAAATTTTTGGACTAGGAAAAAGCAGTCAATGTGCTGGAGGGTAGGGCTACTGTTCAGAAGGACTTCAACAGGCTGGAGAAATGAATCTCATGAAGTTCAACAAATGTAAAGTCCTATACCTGGGACAGAATAGTCCTGTACAAACGGACAGGCTAGGGACTATCTAGGAAGTAGCTTTGCAGAAAAAGTCCTGGGGTCCTGGTGGATTACAGCCTGAGCATGTGTCATCTGTGTGTCCTTGCAGCAAAGGCCAACCGCATCCTTGGCTGTCTTATCAAGAGTGCAGCCAGCAGGTCAAGAAACAATTTATCCCTACAATCCCTACATATGAGACCTAGGGTTGTGTGCCCAGATACACAGTATCTTTCTTGTGTGCATAGGAGAGATATTGGAATACTTGAGCAAGACCATTGGAAGGCCAGCAAGATAATTAAGGAGTTAGAGCACCCCAGCAAGAGCAGTCTTGTCCCAGGAGACACTCAGGGAGCAGGGCTTGTTCAGCCTGAAGAAGAGAAGACTAAGGGAAGATTGTATTGCTTTCTCTCCTACCTAATGGAGGGTGTGGAGAAGACAGAGGCAGAGTTTGCCTCTTTCAGAGTGCACAGTGGAAGGAGAAGGTGTAAAGGACATAGCCTGGATCATGGGAAATTCTGACTCAGTATAAAGAAGTGCTTTTTTATCTTGAGGGTGGTCAAAGAGTGAAACCAATCCCAAGAAGCTGTGGTATCTATTCTTGGAAGTGCTCCTAACTCAGCTGGATTAGGCCTTGAGCAGCCTGCTTGAACAGGCTTCACTTAAAGCAGGAAGTTGGACTGGAGACTTCACGATGTCCTTTCCAGTGCACATGATTTCACGGACTTAAGTAATTACAGGTTTTTATGATTGCAGGATTCTAGGTGGCTGTCAGCTCCTACAGCAAGAAGTGGAAATGTACAGCAAGCGAGTCATCTTATTGCAGCTTCACTATTACTACACACCACTTCTTGCTGTAGGAGATGACATAGAATAGAATCATAGAATCATAGAATCATTAAGGTTGGAAGAGACCTCCAAGATCATCGAGTCCAACCGTCAACCCAACAACACCATGCCCACTAAACCATGTGCCTAAGCGCCTCATCTACACGTCTTTTGAATACTTCCAGGGATGGGGACTCAACCACTTCCCTGGGCAGCCTGCT
>NW_008824872.1:137391-142127 GCF_000699105.1 Pygoscelis adeliae
TGTCCCGCACCTGCCTTGTGAGCGCCCTCAAGATGATCCGCTCCATGATCTTCCCCGGCACTGAGGTCAGACTGACAGGCCTGTAGTTCCCCGGATCCTCCTTCTGGCCCTTCTTGTAGATGGGCGTCACATTGGCAAGACTCCAGTCGTCCGGGACCTCTCCCGTTAACCAGGACTGCTGATAGATGATGGAGAGCGGCTTGGCTAGCTCCTCCGCCAGCTCTCTCAGCACTCTCAGGTGGATCCCATCCGGCCCCATAGACTTGTGAGCATCCAGATGACATAGCAGGTCGTTGACTGCTTCCTCTTGGATTATGGGGGGTTCATCCTGCTCGCCGTCCCTGTTTTCCAGCTCAGGGGGCCGAGTACCCTGAGGATAACTGGTCTGCCTGCTAAAGACTGAGGCAAAGTAGGCATTAAGTACCTCAGCCTTTTCCTCATCCTCGGTGACAATGTTCCCCCCCGCATCCAATAAAGGATGGAGATTCTCCTTGGCTCTCTTCTTGTCATTAATGTATTTGTAAAAACTTTTTTTGTTGTCTTTAACGACAGCGGCCAGGTTGCGTTCTAGCTGGGCTTTTGCCTTTCTCATTTCCTCTCTGCACGACCTGATGAGATCCCTGTACTCTTCTTGAGTCGCCTATAATATACTCCTAGAATGCTACAATCATAAAAACTCTGGTACTCATAGATACAGCCTTTACAAGACATAATGCTCAACCAAAAAGTATCTATTTAAACCAAGTGATCCAAACTTTTGTAAGACCTACCTGGAAGGAAATCACTCACTGGAAAAAGAAAACAAAAAGTCATTATATAACTTCTCCTTGTTGCTACAGAATTTTTTGCATTAACTCTTGAAAAAGCAACAGAAAAAAGGGGAACGGGGAGGGGGAGTGTGCTGCCAGGGGGATATCTGGGAGCTGAGGCAGGAGAACGTGCAAGAAACGACTAGAAGCAATGAGTGGTCTGGGACTGCCCCCCGCTGGGATTGTGTGGAGGTGCATGAGGAAGAAGTGATGGCTCCCATGGCCCATGAGCAGCCCCACCCCAACCCAGCACTCCCATCAGGGCCTATGCCACAAACAGTGAGTATCCAGGGGCCTGTCCCCAGCCACTGTTGCAGCCAAAGTCTGCACCCACACAGGCACTTCAGGCAAGTTTGTCAGCCTGCCTTCCTGACACCCTTCCCTGACTTTTCATTTTCCACTGTGACTCATCAGATCTAAGAGGATACAGGTAGGAAGCCAGTTTTGGACCAGCAAGGAAACCTTGGAAAAAGAGAATGGGCATCTTGGGTCTTTCTTGTAGACAGTACTGAGCTTGCTCAGAGTCATACACCTGCAGAAAAGAGAATGCCAAAGCTCCAGACCTGGAAAGGGTCCTGTTATGGGTGTCCTCTGGACAAAGAGGACAAATATCCAAAGAAAGGTTCTATATCCAAAGAAAGGTTCCCATTTTCTTGAGGGCCACTGAGACCTTCTTGTTCCCTAGAGGACAGACTATTTAGGTTGAGAGCTGGAGTCACCAAAGTGCACTAGGTAGCTACAATCCTTTCTCTGTCAAAGGAATAGCTGGGCATAGCCTGATGTCAATGTAGATTAATATGGAATAATGAAAAGACAACATGATGAGGCAGAAGAAGCGAGTAGACAAAGCTTTCCTCTTTCCTGCATGTGAGGTACAGCTGGAGCATGCCCTCAGAGAAGGACATGGTATTCCTGAGGGTCAATAAACTTCACAGCATCGTGGGCATGATCATAGTGCTGCAGATGATGACCACCAGTGCTAATAGGAAGAGAAAGAGATACTTGGGATTGTGGAGGCTGGAGTTGGAAAAGGTGGCAGCAAGGATGACTGTGTTGCCTAGTAGGCAAAAACATGGAAAGGAGGAGGAAATGGAGGGGAAAAAACCCAGCATAATTAATATTGTCATGGAGCTTTTGTTCTTCATCACTGCATGCCCCTGGGATTCTTACAGGCAAAGGCACTGGTTTCCCATAGTTAAAGTGACATCCCTACAGCACAGAGATTAACCTAAGAGTTATTTCCCTAAACTCCATTTATAATCCAAGAGGAGAAACAGGCAATTCCTGATCCTCATGTGTTAGCCCTGCTAATCACCAGTCTACCTCCAGAACAGGCCAGTCATGATTTAGAACACCTCATGCTTTCCATGGGCTATAAAGTATCCTAGGTGTCTAGTTCAGACATAGGTCTATGCTTTGCAGAAGCCCAAAATTAGGAAAGATGGTTCCCACTCAATGTAAAACACTCCTTTAGCCTTATTGCCACCTAGGCCTTACCGAAGTGTTGTCCAAAAGGTTAATGAGCTCAAAAAAACCCCCCAAACAACACAGCTTAACTCAAAAAAAAAAAAAAATCATAAGGAGGATCATGTATGTTTCAAAAGGTATTCAACTAAACCCATTTAAGCTAAATGCAACATTGGTATCATTGCCAACCCCAGTTGTGCCAACTGCCAAATACTGATTCACCTCTATAACGGCAAAATCTTCTTTTCCTCTCCTTGTGCAGTTCAGTTAGTAAGGTTTCATTGGGACAATTGTCAAGAATTTTCTACACCAGTACTGACATTTAAAAATGGGCCTTGAAAATCTTCCACAATTGTAGTGAATAATCATTGATATTTCTGCCTAAACACATTGTGGTCTGTGTCTATAAATGGACAGTGCTTACTTATTGAATGGATTAGTTTAATTCTGGGCTCCTCCTGAGCTGAACCACCCTGTTCCAGCAAGAAACCCATTACTGCAGGGAGATGGTATGGAAACAGACTGCATCGAGAGTGTTTCCATCACTATCCCAGCAGATCTTGCAAATGAAAATGGTATTTTCTTGTGCCTCTTCAGGTCTGCAGTACGTACCATCAGTGCTGTGCCACAGTACAAAGCAAAATACCCTTTGGTACCTTGCAACATGACCCTGTCTTAATTTCAGACTCTTAATCTGGATACGTTCTTCCAGAGAAAACATTGTTTTAGCTTGTGATCACAAGTGGCTGAGAGCAGATCTTAGCAGTGTACACGGTTTATGTGGCCATTCCACTTCATGGAGTGAAAACCTTTTCCCATTAATTGGAAAAGGATAAACAATGAAAATGTGAGTCCATCCTGAATGTGGCCAGTGATTTAGTGGCAGCAGATGCAGATACAGCTGAGGTACCCAGTACCTTCTTTGTTTTGATCTTCACTGGCAATGTCTCCAAGAGACAGAACCTCAAGAAGAAAAGGAACTACCAATAGTGGGAAAGAATCAAGTGAGGAGTCTTTTGAGAAATCTCAACGCATACAAGACCATGAGATCCAGGGGAGTGTATCTGATGGTGCAGAGATGGCTGGCTGATGCCACTGTGAGGCCTGTGAGGCCTCTCCATCATCAGGATGGGTGGAGAGAGGTAAATGTTACACCCATCTTCAGAAGGGCAAGAACTATCTGGGAACTACAGGCTGGCAAGGCTTTAATCCAGGGGAAAACCATGGAGCAAGTCTTCTTGGAAGTTCTTTCTGGAGGGAAAAAGATAATGATTGGGAATAGTCAACATGGATTTGTCAACAATAAATCATGCCTGACCAGACAAATTACCTTCTATAATGAAATTATGAGAGCTGTGGAGGAAGAGAGAGCTGTGGATGTAACCTACTTGATTTTAGCAAGGCTTTCAACATAGTCTCTGTTAAGGGAGCAGCCTCCAGCCACTGGAGCCCAGCCCAGTGCCCAGGGACCTGAGGTCTCTGCCCCGGCTGAGGCACACGGTTGCCACTTTCCCATCTGCAGCTCCAACCAGTAGAAAAGTTAAACATGTATCCCGGAGACACACACACGCAGGCAAAGACACACACACACACACACAGAGTCACATTCAGGACACTGACATGGCTAGTCACACAGACTGCCACAGACAAGGCGGTGCCTCCAGCAGCAGCCACACACAGGCCCCACATCACACACAAGCATCACACACAAAGCTGGATGAGTGCCAGTGATAGAATTCTCAATTCTTGGAGAAGTAAGGAGGGGGGTCAGAAGAACTGCTACCTTGGGCAGTGGGGGTCTGCTACAGGCCACCAGACCAGGAAGACCGAGCGGATGAGGCCCTCTATAGACAGATAGGAGCAGCCTCACGTTCACAAGCCCTGGTCTTCATGGGGGACTTCAACCACCACGATAGCTGTTGGAGGGACAACACAGCAGGGCATAAGGAATCTGGGAGGTTCCTGGAATGCGTCGATGATAACTTCCTTCTCCAAGTCATAGAGGAGCCAATGAGGAGAGGTGCTATGCTGGACCTTGTTCTCACCAACAAGGAGGGGCTGGTGGGGAATGTGAAGCTCAAGGGCAGCCTGGGCTGCAGTGACTGTGAAATGGTGGAGTTTGAGATCCTTAGGGCACCGAGGAGGACGCACAGCAAGCTCACTCCCCTGGACTGCGGGAGAGCAGACTTTGGCCTCTTCAGGTAGAGTGCCATGGGGCAAAGCCCCGGGGGAGGGAAGAGGGGCCCAAGAAAGCTGGGTAATATTCAGGGATCACCTCCTCCAAGCTCAGGAGCGATGCATCCCAACAAAGAGGAAGTCAGGCAAAAACGCCAGGAGGCCTGCATGGATGAACAAGGAGCTCCTGGACAAACTCAAACACAAAAAGGAAGCCTACAGAGGGTGGAAGCAAGGACAGGTAGCCTGGGAGGAATACAGAGAAATTGTCCGAGCAGCCAGGGA
>NW_008824872.1:152079-180650 GCF_000699105.1 Pygoscelis adeliae
GATAGGACGAGAGGAAATGGCCTCAAGTTGCACCAGGGGAGGTTTAGATTGGACGTGAGGAAAAATTTCTTTATTGAAAGAGTGGTTAAAAATTGGAGCAGGCTGCCCAGGGAAGTGGTTGAGTCACTATCCCTAGAGGTATTTAAAAGACGTGTAGATGAGGCGCTTAGGGACATGGTTTAGTGGGCATGGTGGTGTTGGGTTGACGGTTGGACTCGATGATCTTAGAGGTCTTTTCCAACCTTAATGATTCTATGATTCTATGATTCTATGATCACACGGCATCATGGCTAGTAGAAGACGTTCAGTTCCTCCCAAGGAGCCGAACATGCAACTGTGCAGTACAGTCCCTGGAAGAGAGACTGTTTCTCTGTGAGGAAATTGGTTAGCATCCTAGGAATGATATTGCTTGTATATCAGATCTCAAGGAAGGAAGGATTACCCAAGTAAAAATAAATGGGGATGTGGAGGCTTCAGTCCACACATACGATAAGAAGAGTGTTCCCAGAAACGACTACAAGATAAAAGAGCAAGAACAACACAGGGAGCCATCTTCAATGAAAATCCCAGTGGACTGAATTCTGTGACAGAAGTTCTATTCCTCGGCTCGGCATGCAGAAGGGATCTAGAGGACAGAGACTCAGTCATACAAATGAAAACTCTAGGAACATATGAAGAATTACTACCCTGATTTCACTCCAACCTTGGCAGGAGTTTGACATTAAGCGAACTAGCTTTATCTTCTTCACTAAAACAGCATCACTGTAGATGATTTATCCTCCTTCATGGACAGGTTCTCATCATTCAAGTCAGAATTGACCTTTGACTGGTAGTGCCTGGACTTTTCTATAGACAAACTGCACTGGAGTAAATTTCCCCTTTTCAGTTATGTTCAGCCATTTAAGTAATTTTCAAAAAATGTCACAGAATCACATAATAATTAGGTTGGAAGGGAACTCTTGAGGTCATCTAGTCCAATCTCCCGCTGCTCAAGCAGGGTCAGGTAGAACAGGTTCCAAGACTGTGTCTAGTTGGGTTTTGAATATCTCCACAGATGGAAACTCCACAACATCTTTGGGCAACCCATTCCACTGTTCAACCACCCTCGCAGTAAAATGCGTTTTGTTGTGTTCAGCAAGTCACTGTAAGAAAGGCAGTACTCTGTCTTTATTTCATTTTTGTAAGACTACCGCTAAACTCAAAGGTCATATTCCTGAAACTCCCCTGTAGATGTTTGCTTGCGTTTCATTTGCCCTTTCTCCCTCCCTTTGATATCAACAAGCAAACTAACCAGGGACTTGCCTCAGGATGGACATCAATATCTGATTTTCCATCTCTACAGGCTTTTTTAGGGTTTGGAAATTTGGCTTAAAGGAGTTCAAATGCAAAGATTCTGACTGTAGATACCGGTGTTTTCATTTGCAACCACACGGAGTTATCAGAACTGCTGAAAATTTTCAAAACTTTTTTTTTTCCTACTCCGTTCAGGACAAAATCTCAGTATGTATGATTTGAGAATGTTCTGATAAAGAAGAAATCAGTCACTCTGAAAGTGATGCCAGAAGTCAAACCCACAAGCACACTTTTTTTTTCTTTGTAGAACTGGCAATATAGAATATACCTAGATTCATGTCTTAGGTGGTGAACAGAGACAGAGTTCACAGTAAGTACTTTTTTCATTCATGTCATTTTTTCATTCATTTTTTCATTTTCATGTAATGAGTGTAGCATACCAAAAACACTTGAAGAAAAAAAAAAGATGCATCCCTCACCACTTCATAGGTTAGCCAGGTTTCACTCGTCTTTATTCGAGAAAGTTACATTTTGCTTCAGCTCATTCTGTGTCTTTTATTTTGAAAGGACAGCATTCCCTGAATGTCCCACCCTAGCAACATTAGAATGGTGATCTAATATAGGTAGAAGTGGAACAATGGGCTTGTTAATGTAAAACAAGTTAGTAAGAGTTTACTGATAAGAAATTCTTTTCAAGTAGTCTGAAACTGCAGCTATAAAGGGTAATTTCCAGAACTGAGCAATTTTTCCTTCCTTTTTTAGTCAAGTCATGCATGGATTTCCATTCATGGAAGAGCTGTTGGACCTTCACCAGTCACCTCCAGCACCTTTTGTCTTTAGAACCTACTACTGACAGTAGACAACTCCACTGGAACAGCTGCACTGCATCTTTGACATCAGTCTTACCATAAAGTAAGTCTCTTCCCGAAGGTGCCAGTTTTTCCATAGCGATTCAAGGGAGCTAAAATACTAGCTTAGTTTTAGATTATGGCCACGCTGTTCTGCTACCCTGCTGCTTATGCTCAGACTGAAAACCCTTACTCATTGTTCCAACCTGCATGTTGTGTCACATGTCCTTTCACATGGTGTCCCTTCTTAAAGCAGAGATAGGTGACCTTCAGCTCAAATCCTCCCACCTAAATTGTTCTGTGATTCTCTGCTTTTGTGATTCTAAATGTCTCCCAAGTAAGAAAACAGAGGCCAGTGTTTTATAGTTTGATAACAGTCTCGTACTTGAACGCTGCCACAGTATGTTGCATGGAAAAAACTGAGCTCACATAGTTTAGATGAAAGAGCTTAAGAACAAACTTGATCAAAACTTCCAAAGGCAAATATAAATGCTAGTTTATGACAACTATATTTCAGGCAGGTAAACGGAATGAAATCGGTCCTACCCAAAAGGCAAAGCACATAGGAGTCTGAGTCTGGCACATCTTGCAAGATGCCCACACCATGAGGACAAACACCACGTATTTGAAAAAGATGGGAAGAGGTATTTAAATCCCCAGAGGAAATGTAAAACTTGATGAGTGGATGTGTGGTTATGGTAGATTAGACACCCACACTTTGCAGCTCCTTTTCAACCACATTCATTTGCACCTGATTTAGCCATAAAGAAGGTAAACACTCTGGTCAGGGAAAGTGCGTAAGTCAGTGCACTCAGCAGTTTCTCATCTTCATTGGCAAATAAATATTTTTTCCCTGATTAATAGTTTGCTGTGCCCAATTCATATGAAGATATCCTAAAGCGTGGACTCATACACTGAGAGTGTGGTTGCCTTGAATTGTGGCTGTAGGTAAAAACCGAAATTAAAGGAGGTGTTTTTCTTTGCTGGTATGTGTGGCAGAAGTGCAAGCCCCTTTTGTCCTTGGCCCAACAAAATGAGTGAATATGCAGTAGAGCACAAAATCAGTGAACATGTAGTGAAGATGCCGTTCCTTCGGAAAACAGCACAGATGATGTTTAGCATGATAGTTATCAAATGCAAAAACATTTGCAAAATGTTTCTATCTCGTTGTGGCAAGCCACAGAACTCTGCCAGTCTGGCATAGATATGCAATAGATATGGGAACAGATATGCCATAGATATGGCAAACATGCTAGAACCAGGGTCCATAAAGTAGTAGCTTCAGCACATCCACTGCCCACAACCAAGGTCCCTGAATTCCAGCTGGAATTCCAACATGAGTATCAGCATTTAAAAGGCATTATTCTGGGTTTAAGGAAATAGCATTTTCCACACAATGCTATTGCTGAGTTGGCAATTTGGTAGCACAGAATCACACAGAATCATTGAGGTTTGAAGGGACCTCTTGCGATCATCTAGTCCAACCTCCCCCTGTTGTGGGTTAGCCCCAACAGGCAGCTAAGCACCACACAGCTGCTCACTGACTTCCCCCTCAGTGGGATGGGGGAGAGAATCAGAAGAGTAAAAGTGAGAAAACTTGTGGGTTGGGATAAAGACAGTTTAATAGTTAAAGCAAAAGCCGCGCACACAAGCAAAGCAAAACAAGGAATTCATTCCCTCCTTCCCATGGGCAGGCAGGTGTTCAGCCATCTCCAGGAAAGCAGGGCTCCATCACGCGTAACGGTGACTTGGGAAGACAAACACCATCACTCCGAACGTACCCCCCTTTCTTCTTCTTCCCCCAGCTTTATATGCTGAGCAAGTACTGTTCAGCAATAGCTAAAACATCGGTGTGTTATCAACACTGTTTTGGTCACAAAAGGCAGCACCATATGAACCGCTATGAAAAAAATTTAGCTCCATCCCAGCCAGACCGACTACAGTCTCCACCCCTTATTCCATAGCATTTACATCATACTAAGGAGCCACATTATCCAATACACCCTCATTAATCACCACCCCCTTTCCTGTCCTTTGATTTACACATAGATATCATTCCCTTAGTCTATGGGCCACCCCTGTAAAATGTCCATAACATGGCCATAATTTGGCCACTGAGTTCATTTAGTCCACGACATGGGTTCTGTCTATTGTGACAGTCGCTCAGGTCAGGAGAGTTGGTGTGTTGTGCTGAGTTATTAGGCACCAAAGCCAGCTCTGGTTGGGTCACTGCTGCACTTGCACTGCTTCTTGGGGGGCTTGTCGTCTGTTGGTTTGAGTGGTTCCTGCCACAGTACTTGCTATAACATGCAACTCAAAGCGTGGGTTACAATTTAAAGGTATACCCATTACATTCTCCACCCCTGCTCCCTTTGGACCAGGCCACAGGGTTTAGCATTGCAATGAGCTCCTCCCCTTGCCCGTGCTCTGGCGAGGGCTTATCCACGAAACACAGTCCCTTAGGGGTGTACCTTCTCCAGTGTGGCCTTTTACACGGGCCACAGTCTCTTCAGGAGCATACCTGCTGTGGCTTGGACTTATCCACAGCCACAGATGCTTTGAGGTGCACTTGCTCTGGCATGGACTTATCCATGGCCACAGACGCTTCAAGGTGTACTTGCTCCAACGTGGGCTCATCCACAGGTCACAGTCCCTTTGACTGGAGTTCCAGCCTGTCCAGTACGGCAGCACAGGAACAGCAGCGATCCCCTGGCCATCTGCCGTCTCAGGTGCATGGCCATTGCTGTTATCAAAATGTTCCCAGGCCCAGCAGAGGAAGATGATAAACAATACAGCAAACAGCAAAAGAATCCACTAACAAGCACTAGCCTCTAATATACATTAAGGCAAGCACGGGAGCCTGCCAGTTAATAGCTGAACAGCTGTAAGAGCTGTAAATTCGGTCTAGCACACTCCAATCAAATCCAATGTTATCTTGAACCCTTTGAGCTCAATGCTGGGCACCAAAAAGAATTTTTGTGGGTTAACCCCAGTAGGCAGCTAAGCACCACACAGCACTTGCTCACTTCCCCCCAGTGGAATGGGGGAGAGAATCGAAAAGGTAAAAGTGCAAAAACTCATGGGTTGAGATAAAGACCATTTAATAGGTAAAACGAAAGCTGAGCATGCAAGCGAAGCAAAATAAAGAATTCTTGACACCGTGCAAGCACTGTTCAGTGACAATTAAACCATCGTTGTGTTATCAACACTGTTTTGGTCACAAATCTACAACAGCAACGTGCAAGCTACTATGAAGAAAATTAACTCTCTCCTAGACAAAAGCAGTCCCACAGGGTAAGCTCAAACAGGTTGCCCAGGACCTTGTCCAAGTGGGATTGACTATCTTCACAGATGGAGACCCCACAGCTTCTCTGGGTGACCTGTTCTAGTGTCCAACCACCCTCACAGTGAAAACAGGAAGTGTTTTCTGGGGTTTACATTGAATTTCCTGGGTTTTAATTCAGTCTGAACACAAAAAAACACAAGAAAAAGCTTGCAAGTTAAAGACTTCCAGGACAGCTCAGAGGAGGCTTGTTGGTTTTTTTGGTGTGTTTTTTTTTCTATCATCACAGATATACTTGTTCAATGCCAGGTTATTACAGACACTTTCTTTGACAGGGATTGTGCAGTACACTGTGGGACAAAGCCAAATATGGCTGCCATTAGGAACAAGCTATAGCTCACCTATTTAAGAAACACTTAAGTTTAAATATGATACACAGAAAATGCAGAAAAATGAACAAGCGAGAAACACAGAGAAAGAAAGAGGTTAGAAAAGCCAGTCTCATGAGCAAGCCAGAGCCTAGCATTAGTTCACATTTGGTTCATATAGACAGACATCCTCCCCTTGTGCAGAGACACTCCAGTTTTACCAGCATTGTTTGTAAGTGTCTGACCATCGGACTTTTCTTCATCTCTTTCATGGTTCCTCTATTATTCATCTTCCATTGTCAAAAGCAAAAATTATAGCAGTTCTTTTTTCCCTTTTAATGTGTTTGTTTAGTACTTATCTGTCTAATTCTTTATTATCTGTCATACTGCCTGGTTAGCTATTCTTCTGTGGAAAGCCTCTCTCACCCCCCCCTCCCCCCCCCCCCCCCCCCTTTCATCCCTTATTCTTCCTCTTTGTTATTTTTAGATTTTTTTTTTTTTACTTTTAGAATTTCCTTGCAAAGACCAATGCCTCCATCTCAGCCAATTTTAAAGGGAGCCTCTTCAGCCCTTCAGAAACTCAGCCCATATTATTCTCACAAACGTGTTTAAAATGTGCCACATGATTCACTCCCTAAGAGCACCTTTTGGTTCTTTTGACTATAGAGGAACTTAGAGAGGTAGCTGAGATGGAGAAATCTACATTACAGTTGTCCAGAGCACAGTATGAAGACTAACACCAAATGGCCAAAATGAAAAGTGCAGTGGGGTAAAGTATACTATTTATAGCAATTCATAAATCCATTATCTCGTACTGAAGGAAAAAAAACCCCTCGCATTCAGAACTAATTTGTGTGAGAGGAAGACACAATCTGTGTTATCTCTTGCAGAATCTTCTCACGGTTGTTGGATACATTCAACCCTGCTTTCTCAAGGAGATCTTTGATCTCTCCCTCTGGGAAGAACGTGTGAAAGGTGGGAAACCTTTTTCTGTAGTCTTGTATTTTATCTAGAAAAAAGGTAGACAAGATGTGTAAGTAAATGCCAAACAGAAAACTACAAGATCATTCAGGAGAAGCATGGACTTGAGGAAAACATTAATCCCTGAAGATCTGCAAGTTTCACATACAACCTCTTTATCACATTAAGATCCTGCTGCAGCCAGTGAAGAGAGAGGAGGAGATCAGTCAGGGTCTGGAGGTGCCTCTTTCATCACCTGCTTAATCAGTTGTCTGAGAGAGGGGGATAAATCTCTCTCTGGACCTGCCTGTTCCTCACCAATAACTATAAAATGAAGTGGTGGTAAATATCCCAGACTTGGTTACTCTGCCTTCTAAATGTGATGCTTCCCCAGCTCCTCTTTAGTAGAAGGACCACAATCTAATTACACTGGTTTACAGAACAAACCAAGAAGACTGTAAAATCCTTATAGCTCGGGACATACGTCGCCTATCTGAGAGGGTGAGTACGTTAATGCCCATGCAAGCTTCTATCCATTATACGCAGAGCCTGCCCTGTTCCTTGTCTTCTGTGCCCATTTGCGGCAGCAGTGCTGAGTAAAGAAGGACTCTGAAATGCATGGCATTGGAAGTTGAGAATATGAAGTACAAATATACAGAGATAAAGTTGTGTAGAGTGCATGTTACCAGAACAATTCACATTGTTGAAGAGTGGAAAGTGCATGACTGCAGGGCATGACTTGTCTCCTCGGAAAATATAGCAATCAGAAGGGTTGTTCTCATCCATTTCCTGATCCTCTATCTTGGGAAATGGGATAGTGTTTGCCCGGCAGTATGCATCTGTTTTCTTGATAGTCTGAGACACAGAGAAATTGTATGCATTTTTTAGTTTGTTTGCTTGTTTCTGAACTCCTAGAATAAATCAATCCTATCTCCAGTAATTAAATTGATTAAATTAATTAAAGTGATTAAATTAATTAAATTGATCGCTACAAAACAATGATGGTTAGTTAAGAAACTAACCATCTATATTACTATACTTAATTGTAATGTATAATAGATTTAAAAGTCTAAGTTTTCCTCAAGCATTCTCTGAGGAACAGACTAAGTTTAGAATATAAGTGAAAATCAAGCACTCATTTCTGGGGTCACTTCCAGCAAGAACCTTTGTTTAACAAATCACAGCTACACCCAGAAAGGCAATGTGGCTGATGTGGAAAGATGCCAAAATTAAAGGGATTTGGCATCTATAAAGCAGCCTGAAGACATCACCAGGTTCACAGACTTTCAGAACAAATTTTGCTTTCCAAAGCAACCCCTTCTGTTGCTCTGCCACTCTAACAAAATTAAAAACTCGCTGTGTGTCGCTTATGTCGATCTGACTGGCAAAGGGAGACACTAAACCACTTGATTCAAGGCACACATTAACTTTAATGTTGGCTGGATTTTGCATGAAAGCATTGGCTGGGGTAGGCGTTGTGTTGGGAGCTTGCACAAACTGAGATTTTCTGTGGTTTCCCTGAGAAATACTATTCCCAACTGTTCAGGAGTTCAGGGGAAGAAACAACCTTCGAGTATTTTTCACTCTTCTCTGAATGGGTTTGCAATTTTCTGCTCTAGATGGCACAAGGGTTGTGAACAGCAGACACTTTATGTAAGCTTCCCAGAGTAACTGGGATCTTACACAATTCATTCCAGCAACCCCTCCACAAAGAGTGCACTTCACAACCAAAGATGGGGCCTTAGGCACTACTGGCCTCTCCCATCGACAGGCACTTATTGACACCTTGGTATTTCTGTCACCCCACCAAATTGCCTCGGGGGTTAGATTCTACAGATTTATCCCTTTTCCTTAATCACTGCTGGGAAAAGATGGAGTTGTAGTTAAAGACATGATGACTCTTGCAGTCACAAAAGGCAATCAAACCTCTCACAACATCTTCCTGGAATGATATGAAAGAGTAATAATATTTTGAAAGCCTAGCCAGTTCTTTTTAACTCAAGCTACCCAAATTCATCCCCTAGGCATATATGTTTAAATGGAAGCAATTCCAGAAACAGTATTGTACATTTACCCTCATTTGTAATGAAATTTTTTTATCAAAGGAGAAAGGAAATGGAGTATATTAGGAGGAAAAAGCCTACACAAAGGGAAACTGAGTAAAATTCTTACAGATACTGATATGAGGTCTCCTCAAAGGTAAAAGAGGTATTTTGCTGTAAATGCTGTCTGTCAAAAAGTGTTATGCCTTCTGATAGGAGCTTCTCTTACCTCTAATAAGGGTTTCTGCTGTTCTTCCCTGAAGAATTACATTTTCCAAACCCCTTTTCCTTTATTTTTGTTGAGGTGTGAGTTGGTAAGGACCAGATCCTTCCCATGAGCCCATGAGCTCCGTTTAGTCTCACGCCTGGGTCTTCAACCCCTACATGAGCTATGTGCTAGGCACACTGGTCTCCTGCTCAGCCACAGCCATGCCTGTGCCTCAGCACTCTAGATCTGAGCCCTGACCCAAAGGCTGACTTCCCAGCTTGACCTTGGAATGGTGTCATCACTATGGACCTGCCCAGCGATCACTGGACTGGTTACCCTCAGCAGACCTGATCCTTACCTGCCACCGATCCTAATCCGTATTGACTTCCCAGATTGACCTTGGACCTGCCTCGTCACAACCAACTTGCTTGATGACTCCAACCCTTGGTTGAACCTGCCCTGCTTGTCTCCCTTGGATCCTGTGAAACTGGACACTGGCTGGCAAGGCCCTGCCTTGCCTGCTCTGTTATGCCGCCTGGCTCCCTTTCCCTTAGGAGCAGCTGGCTCTTGGCGGTTAGCTCAGGCCTTCCTGAGGCCTGTGCCAAGCACCATGGAGCCTGGCCCACGCCTGTGCAGGACCTCGCTGCTATGACTCCTCTTGAGGGGCGAGCCTGGCCCTGGGCTCTGATATCCCCACGGTGCCAACCTCCTACCCTTTCCCAGGCTCCTGAGCGAGGTCCTTCCTCAAGCCTGTCAACCCTCCAAGGCTTGCCAGGGGCAGCTCAGAGAATCCCCTGCCCCACCCTCTTCACTTCCAATCCAGCCTGGACCCCGGCCCTCCTTGTAGGCGGCTGAACATCCCTACTCAACCCCAAATCTCTCATGCCATGTCCCCTTTCCAGTTCCCAGTCCCTGCCCTGTCTCTGTGACCCCTGAAATAGTCCACTGACAACCACTGCAATGAAATCACTTTACAGAAAGGCCCTTCTGAACCCAGACCTCCCAAGCATGAGGACACACTTTGCTGGGATGGAAGACTACTGTCAGTGTCCTGAATGCACTAATAGGCCTTAACGGTCCTGGGGCCTCCACCCATACCCTTCCCATTGGCCCAGGGGCCTCACTGACATTGTACAAGTAGCAGTGGTCAGCTCAGCCACAGATGTGTCTGGCCGTGGACTCCATTGATCCACACCCTGACCCACGGACTGACTTCCCGGCTTGATCCTGGACCTGCCTTTTCACCATGGACTTGCCTGATAATCTGGGCTCCCGATTGACCCTGTCTGACAATCTTGGACCTGTCCTGCTTGTCTCTCTCAGGTGCTGCAGGGCTGGACCCTGGCTGGTGAGGCCCCTGCCCTGCTGGTCATGTTATTGAGCTTGGCTCCCTGTCCCTTAAGGAGGAGCTGGCCCTTGCTGCTCCCTGACAATCTTATTTGTAGTCAAACAGAAATGGGCACTTGAAAAGATCAGTTAATTTTCAATGCCTACTGTAAGATGTTCAAAGGAGCCAGAGCCTCCAGATGCAGCTGCATCCACTGTCCCTAAAGTGACCACACTGAAAATACGCAGAGAAGCAGCAATCTGAGATATCCTAGCACACTTAAAATTCTTATGAGACACTAAACTTCAAGTCCGAAAGAAATTCCAAATCAAACATTAGGTTTGAAAGGAACACAAACTATAGCAAGGAATGGTGATAGTTTTGTATAGTGTCCTTCCCCCACCTAACTCCCCTGACAAAATAGAAGACTTCAGAGCTAGAAACACAGAATAAGAAAAATAAAAATAATTGTAAACAATCTCTGATATGCTCACAGTAGAGGGATTTTTTCTGGTTTTTTTTAGAGTGCATCCTTTCCTTAATTTTTGTTACCTGAAAGTTTAACAACTTCCTGTTGTTTCCATTCTTTCAAAAAGTTCCATTCAGCACCTGAGTCTCTAGGAAATACCCTTGCTTTCTGTCATCTTTGAGACTGGCTGCATTTCTGCTCCTTTCTTGCCTCTGGAAATTCCCAACCCCCGCAGCTGCTGCAGGCTTTTTGCTGGTGAGACTGTCATTTCCTCATTCTGCTCACCAGGATGAGGTTCTCTTTGATGAATGTCATCAACTGCCCTGAAGGAAGGAGTAATATCACTCACCCGCAAAAAAATTCTGGTCAGCCCTAAGGAAAAAAGGGAGGCTAAGAAATTTGTGAGCTTTCCCCCTGATGCACCCTTGATAGCCTGACAGCTTGATAACCTTGGTAGGTTACCATACAATACCTGTGAACAAGACAGACAAAATGGCTCACGTTCTACAAGTATCTGTTTCTGCCAACTGCCTAGAAAAGAAGCCCAAACAACGTGATGATCAGCATACCAACCTGTCAGAATCTGTTCAGACATTTCTTCAAAAATTGCTTTGACAATGATTGTAATGCATGTCTGCAGCCCCCAGCCCAATGACCCCAAAGGAGGTTCTCCAAAGCCATACCCACACATGTACCTCAAAAGGATCTCCAGAGCTGAAATCAAAGGAAATGATCAGATCTGTTTGCCGCTGTGCTCAAAGGACCAGAGGATAGGCAGAATTTATTGCCAGGCCAGCGTCAATCAAAGAGATGATTTTGTTTTTGACCAGGTAAGAGGGCTGAACGTTAGCTAATCCAATGAAAAAAGGCAATGAGATTTCATAAAGACATATACAAATACATATATATAGACACATGACCAGCCCCAAAAGAGTCCATTGGTCTTCACTGATGATGCACCCCAACAATGTATTGAGACCTGCCTCTCCTGCCCAACCAGATGTCCAACCGTATTCTGACAAGAGGAATCCAAATCCCTCTGACCTACCTCTCTCTGACTGTGGTCAGCTGCAGACCAGAATTCCTGATGCACTTTTGGAAAGCCATGAGGTCACACCCCTAGAATTATGCACCCACAGTTTTAAGATAAGAACATCTTTGAGCAGAAAAATGAATGCATGAGCCAGCTAGAGATCATGACACCTAACTGCAGTTGTCTAAATGCAGGTTTCTACTTACACGCTAGGTGCCAAAGCTTCCATTATCATCAGTGAACATCCAGCTAGGGGAGGCAATGGAATCTAGAGACCAATGTTACTGCTCATGCAACAGGAGCACAACTCAATTTCATAAACTTAGCTGTCCAGTTCCAGCTCCTTCGGTTACTTCTTGTGTCCTCCAGGTTCTCTTCCAAAAGGGCACAGGGGTCCTATAGGTTTTATTTCATGTCTTCCAACTTAATGCTGTTGTCCCTTGTATACAAGGGCAGTTTGTGTGTCATTAGATGCTTGTGTTTATGTGACAGAATTGAGCTTATATATCTGCAATGATGTTGCAGATCTGGATTCCCGTAGTGTGAAATAATTCTGTTTATGACTAGTTTATTCGCTGCCCATAAGGGGCTGCGAATGGGCAGCAAATTAATGCTGTTAACAGAGGGTGGATCCTGGGAAGGAAAGCTATCTAACTCGCTGTTTTAAGAAAGTAAATGGCAAAACCAGTTTTCTTGGTTTAACATCACACAAACACAGCATAAAAGCTCTGCTAAACCCCATGCATTCTGCCCCCTAGATCTAGTCGGATAGCATAACCACTCTGTATTTTCTGAATATAAACAAATCATAATTTCATTCGATATTCTTACGGCAGTTGTAAAGGAAGTTATTAGTCGTTCCCCATTTCCAGGTCAAGGCACATTGGATTGTTTTAAGCACCATCTTACCGACATCCCACACTGAGCCTGGGAAGAGACAATACAATTCAGAACATAGCTGAATCTAGAGAACGTCACTTTTCAACTGGTGCGACAAAATCTGGGGGAGATGGGTGGTGGTAGAAGAAATATGTGCAGACAGTGTACAGCCAGCCTGCGGGCCAAGGCCCGAGAGCTTCAGAAAAGAAAGAACCATGCTTTCCACTAGTTCAAACAATTAACATTAAGCAATGGAATCTTAGTACAGCTGAAACAGATTTGAGTGAGCCGCTCAGGGCACAAACTATACAGGACTTGGGCCCTAGACCAGCTGGCATATTCCCAAGCTTGAGGCTTACAGGCTCTGGAGTGGACTGATTACACCAGCACTGTACAAGAGTGAGGCCTGAACTTTCCTGGGCCTCTTACAACATTCTTGTGATTCAGAGGGGTTGTTATTTCTCTTCATCTTCTTTCCAGCTGAAAGGGCCCTGAATAAAATGAGAGCCGTGCTACAGCTTGGTCGAATGACCTGTACAAGGTGGGGGACATTAGGTGAAAGCCATGAGAGCATCAAGGGATCATGTGAGAGAATGTGAGAAGACCAGCCCAGTGAAAGAGTGGAGGACCGTACTGTGCAGACAGAGACAATCCAGGCCTTATCTGTGAATACACTCCTTGGAACAGGCATTAGAGAGAAAAAAGACCTGTCTGCAATGTCCAGATTTACTCTCAGAGTACCAGTCAGTTCAGTCCAGAAGGAACTTGCCAAAACCTGCCCATACCCTGGGGCTGATGGAATGAGCAGAGGCCTGGATCTAAACAGGTCGTGTACCAGCTAAACATTGCAAATGTATTTGAGGAATTTCAGTGTGAAATTTTACTTTGTAACTTATTTGTGTCTTGCTTAGACCTCTTCCTGCTCTCTTTGATGCAAATCCAAATAATCCTCATTCCACCCACAACCAAGTCTATTAAATATTGCAGACATAAGCTGAGTGAGTTCAGTTCATTGAAAACAAGCTTCAGTTTATATAAAAGGGCAGAAATGCTGCTTAGCTGCCAAAAAAACCCCAAACACCGTAGGAATGGAGTTGCCTGTAAAGAAAACCCAGTTTTGCTTAACCCAGTTTTGCTTTACGATGTCTTGGTTCATGACTTTTTCTTTCAAAATTTCCCTAATGATGCAAGTTCCAAATGACACTTGACATGAGGGCACACTAGGTGTCCAACAGCAATCCACTCAGTAATCCACTACCTGCAGCTGCCGAGATCCTGTACTTCATCAGTTTGGCATGTCTGAGAAGTCTTGCTGACAACACAGGCTCAGTCAGGAACAAAGATAGATGGGAAACAGTGATTCTTCAGGATTAGATCTCTTATTCTATTTACTTAGGGAGGCAGATTCTAAGTGCTTTCATGAGACTTAAAAGCTTTGTGGATATTGGCAAGTAGTCCCTGGATGAGAATATCACTGGCACGTATTCTGCAATATGGCTTTCACCAGGTCTTCCTACAGTGGCTGTACCCAAGATTTACACTGGAATTCAAGTTCACAAAACTCCAAAGCTGGAACTTTTCAAAGCACATACAATACAAAGAGTAATCAAAGATATTAAAAATGAGATAAACTTGCCTAGGAGGTTTGCATGGGATAATGGTGAAAATCCTTTCAGAGTACCTTCTTCTCCAAGACACACTGAGGAAGATCAAGCGGAGAAAAAGCACAAAATCAGTCACATTGAAGAAACACATAGATGGCGACCTACAGGGCAACTTTTTACTACAAATACAGGTGGACATTTCTACCTGGGGTGGAGAGGGCATTATTGTTATGATAAGCATTAATGCACAATACTTGCCTCCAAATTCCTTTTCTATCTCTTTGCCCAGTTCAGCACAGCTTTCCATTCTTTTGTCCTTTGTTTTCTTTGCCCAAGTATTACACATTTCAACGCACAGTTGGTAGGATGCACTTTTTTCCTTGTCTTCTTAAAAAGAGAGAAAGGAAGAAAAGGAAAATATGAGAATGCACAACAAGGGAATCACCATTTGTAAAACCATGTTACTGAGAATGCAAGTGCTTAGAAATCTCAGCATCATTCACTTGCCTGACCATATATTCAACAATTTCTCGAAGACTTCCTTAGGATCACTCCCACTTACAGCACACAACTGAAGGTCTAGTAGAAGAATATAGGGCTGATAAGCCATGGAGGTATCTGAATTACTCTCTAAGAAAGATGAGAGAAAAGTTACATCAGAGTGGAATTTATCTTACCAAACATCTGATTAGACAGTAACTGACGTGAACTAGTGAAGATATAGTCCCTGCATCCAGTGAAATCTGTAGAAACACTGACCTCATTCCTCTTATCCTAAAGAAGTTGTTTAAGCTGGTGAGAGGAACCATGTGCCAAAGTGAGTATTCTCTCTGTTGACAATAAAAACACCTAACAGTGAGCATTCACATCTGGACAGCTGCACAACCATACCAGGATTCAGATGGCCTTTGTGTTCATCTTGGAGGAAAAGTTCCGTGAAACAAAGTAGCAGGAGGAGGAGCAGAAATATAGTTTGGAGTAAATGGGAATTTTCTAATATGCCTCAAATACTTCATTCCCATTTTGAATTTTAAAATAAATAAACAAACAAACAAATAAATACATAAAGGAATTAGAAATTTAATGATGATTTGAGTGAAGCCTGATGTGATTTGTTCCAGTATTACCAAGAGAATACCACGGGAATGCATTTTGTGTTTCACAGTCATTAAAGTCTAAATTTTCCAGGTGAACATTTCAAGATGGAAGAAGAGCAAAAAAAAACAAAAGAAAATAATTCTGTGGAAATTTGAATTCTACAAGAGGAGAAAGAGAACAGAGCAACAGGTCCATGAAAGGTGCCATATTTATTATTTACTTTCTTTTCCTTGAAGACTGTTGTCAACCAGCAATGATGGTTAGCACAGTATGATTTATCTTCTGCTAAATTTATGTTTAGAACATACATGCTGACTTGCACTTATTTCAGGAACTGGAGCTGAGCTGTTCCTGATCTGGATTTTTATGTCTAAATTTTAGGTCTAAGTTCTCCCACCAAAAGAGCCACAGACACTGGCATACAGACTGCCTGTAGCGGCAGATGTGAGGGTGAGCCAGATCTGCTCTTTCACCTGCTCTGCCATGCCTGCTGTCCCCAGGTTTCCCAGGTGGAAAGATCAGCTGGCGTATTGCAATCTAGAGCCAGCGCTGACTCACAGGCAGTGTGGACAAGCAGGAAGTTTGGACCTGAATGTGAGCATGAGCCTTGAATCTGCATGGCGCAGGCTTCGCTTGTACTCCCTGGCCACAGCAGCCACACAAGACTGCGGTAACACCACCTTCCCAGAAGCCGGTTAGTAAAGTGCATCTCACACGAGTGAATCCCTCCAAAATGTCAGGGCGGTTATTTCAGTTACATGTTCAAGATCTCACAAATCATTATGTGTATGAGTGACAAGGAGGTCTGGATTTCCTTGTGCCTGGCTGACACTCCTGTCAGTCCCCTAAGGAAAACATGGGGCAAGCTGCAAGCAATTGCAGCTCCACCAGCAATTGTGGGTGTATCCCATCAGGTCCCATGGACTTGCTTGCATCCAATTTGTTTACATGTTCCTTAACCTGATGCAACTTGTTTACATGTTGCCAAGGATAAGGGACTTCCTTGCTCCAGACTTTCCTATTGGTCTCAGGGACCAGGGGTTCCTGAAGGCCAGTCGAAACAGTAGAGAGTGAGGCAAAGGCGGCACTGAGTGCCTCAGCCTTTTCCACGTCCTTTGTTACCTGGACTCCTGCCCCATTCAGGAGTAGGTCCACATTTTACCTAGTCTTCCTTTTGCTGCTGATGTACCTGTGGAAGCCCTTCTTGTTGCCCTTCACATCCCTCACCAGATGTAGTCATGCTTGACACTTCGGGTCCCACTTGGCAGTTTCCTCGGTGCCCATGATGAGGAGCACTGGGGGGTGCTCCACAGGTTATCACCTGAGGGCCACACAAGCAACAGCTCCCTCTCCACAAGGTCTCCTAAATCCAAGACCCCAACAAGCAGCAAACCTCCCTAGACAAGAGATCAGATCCGCTGATGGGGGTGTCTGTCCACTGCAGCACGGAGCCTCTCACTGCTATCACTCACCACTTCCTTCTATTGGTGGTCAGGCTCATCTGGCTCTCATGCTTCATTTGACAGAGCTCTCAGTCCCTCATGCTTGCAGTCCCTCATCTTTTCTGAGCCTACTAAATGTATTCCATAACTGCAAATCTTCAGGGGGAGCAGCAGCCTTCCTCCTGCTGCCAGAAGTCACCAGCTTCCAGCTTTTGCAATTGTGAGCCTCCATTTCCCAGTCAGATGCCCACAGAGCGCTCCTCTTTTGATACAGTTGGAATTTTGGCTCGCCAAGCTGCACAGTCTTGGATAAGATCTGGACAACCCCTATCTTGTCATCTCCAGTGATGACAAATGGGGTACCAGTGGAGCTTCTGTTAGGCATAGCTGTATTTCTGTTTGGAACTAGAGGACTGCAGGGATTACTCAAGGGTAATGTGAAGTATGCGCTCAATTTCAGCAGGTGCCACGACTGATTTGAGCATACCAGACACAGAAAAAATGTAGTACCTCGTATAAACTTTAGATTTTCTTCCATGCTTCCAAGAGCACTCTCCCATAAGGCTGAAACAAAAAAAGAAAATGTACTTAAAGTGCTTGCTTTATAACAGTCTTACTAAAAATTCAGTCCAAGTTTGCCTTTCGGTAGTACACTTCTCTTACTTAACTTTCAAAATCTGTAAGACAGATGTCTAAATCGAAACTCCTTGTTAGTCTTCCCTCACTGTCTACTGAAAGAATTATACACCTCCTGAGAGTATTTACTCCCTCTTTGTCCTGCTAGGTCTACACATTTTTGTAGAACAGCTTTCTATGTTCCTTAAGGCCAGAATCCCATGGAAAACATTGGGTACTCTCACACTGCAGAACTCTTGGTTGAGCACTTCCCTGGGCCCACGTCACGCATGGAGGCATAAGTACTCTTCATGGATGTGTTGTGTTTATTTGTTTTTCCTTCTGAGTGAATTAAACAATAAGAACTAGAGTGCCTTTTTCTTCCCCCTCACCCCCATAGCATGATGCCAAGGGTGTGTTTTGAGGAGACCAGGGCACAAAGTCATTAAACGCAAGATGTTTTTTAGGATGCCAAGTATGTTTAGTTGTGTCACAGACAAGTGAGATGAGATTTGCAGCTATACTGCTTAGGTAGGGAATGAAAGAACTTTGGATCTGAACTGAAACAGAGTGAAACAAATCAGCAAAATAGGAGCTACCAGTCCTCACAATAGGATGTATCGAATTTGGGAAGCGTTTCTCCTTGTAAAGTGAACATGCTGGGATTATAGAATATTTAGACATTCAGGTTGGAACTATTTTATTAACTTCAGTAGTCTACAGTGTAGGTCTCTAACTTCCCAAAACAACCACAGAAAATTGGTCAATGTAGACAGTGGAGTGTAGACAGGCATTCAGATGTTCCAGTTTGAACATTTAAAGTGAGACAAACTGCTCTCCAGAATTCATATACTATTATGCATGCATTCATGGAATAATAGATGCATTCTTGTTACCTACAGAAAGATACAGAATAGCTAAACCTGTATTTTTTTCTACAAAGCGGAATTAGGAAGATTTACCTTGCATGCAACAAATGTGTTTCTTCTTCTTCTTTTTCTTCAGCTTACCCTTCTCAAATTCACTTCCAAAGTGTTTGGTACTCACAAAAGCACCCAAGGCAGCATATCCAGCCTCATGTGGAGTGAATTCAAACCAAGTCCCTGAGAAAAATCAAACAGCTTTGTCACTCAGTATTGGGAAGCATAGCTGACGTCACTGTCCCAAAGTAGCATTTTGGTTGTCTTTCTCCTCCTTTCTAAAATCCTCTGATATTAGCTGACAAAGATGAATTGGCATTTGGGGAACAAATTTAGTCGTAAGCATCCTACCACCTGCTCTTCAATATGCTCTTGGTATCCTTCCTGTCTTGGCCTCCAGCTGCCACACCAGAAAGGTCTTGGTTTCCCACAGATCATGTGTCATATTGTACAGCTCTGTGCGGATCTCTCAGATGTGTTAGATATCTCAAGGGCCTCTCGATGCTTATGCATAGGTGACAGAGTCTGCCTGCCGTAACACTCTCTAGGGTCGATGAAGAGAAGAGATTGGGCTTGATTCAAGTACCCACAGATATGTAACTAGGAACCCGTGGTACCTAGGGACCTATGGTGAATGGAGTCATCTGCATGGGGCCAACAGTTATGACACAGGACTGAAATAACACTCATACTCTTTTAGAAAAGTAGGGGAAGTAGGGAAGTAGGCAGAGTATGGTAGGGCATCTCAAATGGAACCACAGGCCTCTGTGTGGACAACTGAATCAAGTCTATTTGCTCCAGAGAGGGATCAATTATTTTAACAGGTATGGAAAATAAAATTTGATAGCAATGGTGAAACTTTTTGTTGGTTGTGACTGTTATCCTGCACCCACCTGCCCAAACTGCAAAGCCACCTACTCTTCATTTCATAATCCCTTCCTTGATCGCATTTCCTTTCCAGACTGAAGTTTCCAGTTCTCACTCAGACCTTCCAGGATTATCACAATTCCAGGCCAGCTTGTGCTTTATAAATCAAGTCCCATCACCTTAAATCAAAGCCTACCGTTGATAAGTGGAAGGAGATGATCTGTCCTCTGTGCAAGTAGGGATAGGAGGGACAGTCAGAGTTTTAAACTGTAGTGAGGGAAAAGTCAGTTTAATGGGACAGGGTAAAAGTAGTTGTTTGAAAGTAAACTCCATGTGAAGGCCATCTCCCTAACTACTGAAAAAGGATATAGTTGCCTAGTTCAGTTTTAGAAGCACTGGATTGTTTTGGAGCTCCACACAGGGCTGACAGGTGTGATAGAGCATTTACAAGAGATCTGCACCCTGCTCAACACTCAGATGGAGGCCAGGGAGATCTATGATGGCACTAAATGCCTGTATTCAGGCTTCTACATTTTGAAGATCTATTTTATTGACATTATATTTAATCTGTTTAGCCCATTCTATTCTAGGGATGCCTCACCTTATCCTATCATGAAAGGCACTTTTACCAAATGTGATTTGGCCCCTGGAAGTGCCTGTTTTTCTCCATTATCTATAAACAAAGACATAGGCTGACAAACTGCAATGGGATGTCAGCACAGTTAATGCCTGCCATTAGGTTAAAGGAACCTGATGCATGGTATTTAACACATAGGAGCCCATATTTTACCTGGAAAGTTTCCCCCTTCTTAGAATCATAGAATCATAGAATCATTAAGGTTGGAAGAGACCTCCAAGATCATCCAGTCCAACCGTCAACCCAACACCACCATGCCCACTAAACCATGTCCCTAAGCGCCTCATCTCCCCGTCTTTTAAATACTTCCAGGGATGGGGACTCAACCACTTCCCTGGGCAGCCTCTTCCAATGTTTAACTACTCTTTCAGTAAAGAAATTTTTCCTTACATCCAATCTAACCCTCCCCTGGCGCAACTTGAGGCCATTTCCTCTCGTCCTTTTGCCAGTTACTTGGGAGAAGAGACCAACACCCACCTCGCTACAACCTCCTTTCAGGTAGTTGTAGAGAGCAATGAGGTCTCCCCTCAGCCTCCTTTTCTCCAGGCTAAACAACCCCAGCTCCCTCAGCCGCTCCTCATAAGACTTGTTCTCCGGACCCCTCACCAGCCTCGTTGCCCTTCTCTGGACACGCTCCAACATCTCAACATCCTTCTTGTAGTGAGGGGCCCAAAACTGAACACAGTATTCAAGGTGCAGCCTCACCAGTGCCGAGTACAGGGGCACTATCACTTCCCTGCTCCTCCTGGCCACACTATTTCTGATACAGGCCAGGATGCCGTTGGCCTTCTTGGCCACCTGGGCACACTGACGGCTCATGTTCAGCCGGCTGTCGACCAGCACCCCCAGGTCTTTTTCCGCCAGGCAGCTTTCCAGTCACTCTTCCCCAAGCCTGTAGTGCTGCATGGGGTTGTTGTGGCCGAAGTGCAGGACCCAGCACTTGGCCTTGTTGAATCTCATACAGTTGGCCTTGGCCCATCGATCCAGCCTGCCCAGGTCCCTCTGCAGAGCCTTCCTACCCTCGAGCAGATCAACACTCCCGCCCAACTTGGTGTCGTCTGCAAACTTACTGAGGGTGCACTCAATCCCCTCATCCAGATCATTGATAAAGATATTAAACAGAACTGGCCCCAGTACTGAGCCCTGGGGAACACCGCTCGTGACCGGCCGCCAACTGGATTTAACTCCATTTACCACAACTCTCTGGGCCCGGCCGTCCAGCCAGTTTTTGACACAGCGCAGAGTACACCTGTCTAAGCCGTGAGCCGCCAGCTTCTCGAGGAGAATGCTGTGGGAGACGGGGTCAAAGGCCTTACTGAAGTCCAGGTAGACCACATCCACAGCCTTTCCCTTTCTTCACTCAGTTTTTCCTTATCCACTGCCGCATAAATCGGGTAAGGGTTTATTCCAGTCTCTGAGGCCTCCTTGTGGTCAGCCAGCTCATTCTCATCAAACTGGAAGATAAGTATGGACTTCTGAAGGAACATAAAATGACCCTCCCCTCTGCTATAACACTGAGGACAGCCCCGCTTAGGAGACTGGATTAACCAAGGAGTTGGATTAACATCTTCTACCTTTCCATACCTAGAGATAAGATGTCATGCTCTAAAATACTGCTTCAACTTATACAGCTCCTCAAAAAACACCCACCGAGGTCAAACGTAGTTGCAATTACTCTGAGATCTTCAAAACACTCCTCTGAGATCTTCAAAACACTCCCAAGGTGTTTGCAGTGAGCTTCTTACCTGCTGCAGTATTTTGTGTACAAGACAGGAGGCCCAGAAGTCGGTGAGTGACTAAAGTTCATCTTCTGATGACTCCCGTAGGGATTCTACTGCTTTCATACGATTCCAGGAGAAATTACTGAGGTTTTTGCACAGTTCCTTTTCCAAGGACATCAAATTTTCTGACGATTTCCCATCTTCATACAGGAGGGACATGCACCTTTTAAAGAGAAAGGCAAGTCCTAGCTCTAGCATAGGGGAAAGTGAATGGGACTTTCCTTTTTTAGTTTGAATCTGCATGCAGATATAGGAGTGTCTTTAAAAATGTATCAGAGGAGGAAGAAGTCCCAGGTTTTTACAGAAGCAAGGCACTTTACATCATAGAAAGGTGTCATTATTCCTTGACCACTTACATCCCAGCTGCATACTGATAACATCATTTAATTAGTTAGATGAGTTGAAGCTGGATTTCAGCTGTGTACGTGCCATATATTAAGGGTAAATTGCTGCAGGAATACAGATTTTGCAGCTAGAATACTAGTGGGAAAGATGTGAAATCTGCCAAGACACAAATAATCCATCAAAGAGCTCAGAACAAACTTAAACACGTAGAATGTTTCACATCATGTCATCATTTTGCTCTAGAGGCTTGTGACCTTTTTTTATCAGTTATTAGGACCAATAAATCTGGTACACTTACTGAGTGACATCATCTCCTACTAAACTTACAGTTCTCAGCTCATGCTGTCTACCTGCAGAGATGTAAAGGCTCACTCTATTCCAAGACCAAGTCCACAGCTTAATTCAGGTATAAATTAAGGTGTACAGCATTACCTTCTTCATCTAGAGCAGCATATGTCTTGACTCTGTGCAAGGAAGATGTTCTGGATTACTGCAGACGTGGTACCTAACCATAGACAGTGACAGTTGAGGTGGCCTGAAATGTCCAAGACTTCCACCCTCATGTGGCAGACAATAACACAAGATCTGTGAAAGACCTGTATCCTCTTGAACCAGCTGCTGAAAACCAGACAGGATTTCCTCCTAGGGCATCTGAACTGTCACTGTCACTGGAAGTCTGTCTTTAGAGAACATAAACCTATCCCCTCCAGTAAAATGGAAGGAGAGTTGTGTAGGTCACATACAGATACACGTACTGAGATGTCTACATTTAGACAGAGTTCTATCCTTACAGGGCAGGTGTCTGTATGTGACCTGTAAGCTAGACTCCCTTCACAGTCACTTCAGCGTAACGACCAATCCTGGCATGCCATTGACATGCTGCACGTGGGCCCTAAGTTAAAATGGCTCATGTTCCTGAATGTCATTTCTTTTCTTTGCATATAAGGTAAGCCTAAAAAAGTAGATGAAGTATCAACATTCAAGACCATAACCGTACATATATAATGCATTTAACCTGCCACAAGGATGAGTGACATCACCACAGATTTGGCAGATTTGATGCAGTACGTGCAGGAGACCCGGTGGTCTTCCAAACTGGTAGGGGGCTGGCAAAGTAAGTACCTGAAATGGCACTAGGTATTTACATTTAGGCACCTGGCTCACTCCCATACACTTGAGAGATGTGGCTTAGTGGCATGGGCCCCTCTTAAATATACCACAGCCTCTATGTAAACAAGCCCTGGTGTTCTGGGTAGTATGCTACCTAGAAGTTTTCAACGCTTTCCTGGCTGCTTACCCCTTTTCTGCTCCTCACTGCCTGTAAACAGGGGGAATTGCCTCCTCCAGGAGGTAAGACCAAATGGCCAAGTGAGCTCTTTATTTGAATCACCATCGAGAGACACTAATTTCTTCCTCTTTGGGGGTGAAAGGTCAGTCTTGCTGAACTGTAGTTAATGTCACAAATATTCCCTGTGCCTCCCACCATTGCACAGGCAAGTATCTCACCTACCGCTGGGTTCATCCGTTGTGAGCCCAACAGGGAGTTCTGAACAGTGATGAAAGTGTCAAATTGCCATTGAATCTATGGAGCAGGAAAAACATTTGCAATCACACCAGGCAACAGGCACCTACCAAGTGGATCCCGACACCCCACACAGATACATGACAGCATCCAAGATATTCTGATTCTTCAGCTCCACCAAGGTTCCTAGCAAGGCTATCATGGCACGCAGGCCTCCGCCTGATCCCAGAACAACAATATTAGGCACATTATTCTGGGGAGTGGAAGACAGAAAACATATTTCTTTTAGAGCAAAGGCTTAACAAACAGACAGGGATAAAGGCTATTGCAATTCTCACTTGACCTGCTTTCTTGCTTTAGGACACATTCCACAATCTGCTTCTTTTCCCCTATTTCTCTTTTTCCTTTACATCACAGTCACAGAATGGGTTCTCCTTTGTATTGTGCTATCACTTGTCTTCCTGGTACCGAAATTTGTTGTGGCTGTGTTTCTGTGCTGTAGCTTCAAAATATAAATAAATCTTGAGCAGTACTCATTGTGTTTCTCTAGTTGTCACCTCTATTCCCTTTTTGTCACCAAGAACTTCATTTTTTCCCAAAAAAAGTAAGGTAGAACTATTACAGCCAGCCACAGAAATTTCTCAAGAAACAGGTTGTACTGGATCTGGCTGGAACAGAGTCGACTTTCTTCACAGCAGCCCATATGGTGCTGTGCTTTGGATTTGTTGCTAAAAAGGTATTGATAACACACCAATGTTTTGAGTGTTGCTGAACAGTATTTTCCTCCTGTCCCGTGGGAGAGGGGAGTGAGTTAGCAGCTCTGTGGGTGTTTGGCTGTTGGCCAGTGTCAACCCACCATGCATGCCATGAGGATAAAATGAGCATGGAGTCAAAGAAAGATGTGTGCAGAGTTGTATTGTATGCCTATGGTCACGGTATATGAAAAAGCATAGGGGCCGGAGTTCCTGTATCATGTATGTGATGGTGTGCATCTGAGGATGAAAGGGTTCAAAGGTAGAAATGAATGTGTGCACAAGAACGCACAGAGAGATCAGAGAGGTGTGTGTGTGCACGCTTATTAGGATACAAACACATTCAGGTGGTTAACTGCGTGTCTTTCGAATGGTGCATATATATTCATATATACACATACATATAGAATTATAAAAATATGCATGTATATAAATATATGCAAGGGCAAGTCGATGAATTAATTAATTAGCTGATAAATATAGGAATTGTTGCTGGAAATTCCACTGAAAATTCAGTGTCCCGCTCCCTTTTTTCTCCTTGGAAATTCCCAGCCAGAATCCTTTTCCCAGCAGTGGACAGAAAGCCTGCTCTGGAGAACTTGTGATGACAGATGATGCTTCTTAGGGACTGGACCTCACTTCAGATGGCACTCTGTGTGCCATTCACATCACTGGAGTGTTATCCTTCTTTCCTTAATAGGACTGTCAGTGCTTACCTGGTCACAATGAATCCCAAGTTTTTTCAGACACATCAGTACTTTTTCTCTTCTCTTCTGAGTGGCTTTTATCTCACCTTCTGAGAGATTGGGAGACAGACGGACTTCACTGCCATCCTGCCATAGAAAGTGAAACACATTCAGGGTAAGACTGTTTCTCACTGCAAGAAACAACCTATGGGATCCATACAGACAACGCAGCTTTCTACAGACTAGCCAGTGTTCACTCTGAGTCAATGCCTAACAGTATCATAAAGAAGATCAGGGAACTCATTTTTGTGTTACACTTTAAATACAGGATGAAAGATTTATGAACCTAATAAACAAAGTGAAGAGAAAGGAACACAAACAAAAATTTCAGTTCTTCCAGACTAAAAAGTCCTCAAACTCCTGACTGAACAAAACAGTCCATTTTCTGAAAGGAAATGTTGTTTTGCTTGCTAGCAGTTTTTCACAATAGTAATGCAAATCTGAAATATTTTTTCTTCAAATTCAGTGAACTTCACCAGTTGATTTCCTTGAGCCAATGGTGTATTTTTCAGTTAAAAACAAATGTCTAACTTGATCTATTGTTCACAGTAGCCTAAGGAATACAACTTTCCTAGGTTTGTATTATAGATCAGGTGTATGCCTGCAGTAGCATTCATCTCACTTAACCTTCAACTTCAGCCTGAAATCTGCAGTCCCCTGAACATCCTTAAACATCAGTGGAGAGCAAGAAGCGCTTCTAGAATATGACTCCTATACCATATTTCAGACACCCCAGAGGTGCCTGTTTAACTGCACTATGAAATGCATTCGCGACTAGCTCATATATAGAAATCTGTAATGCAGATGTTTAAAGTCAGGTGAGATGAATCCTACCCTTGTTCTGATTCATGTCCTGGAGGATCCTCTTTAGCTATCATCTAGAGAGGAAGTCTCAACAAATTGAAGTTAGTCCTTACAAATACTTTGCAGAGTAGTATTAGTATGAAGCACATAGAACATCCATTTTATAAGACAGTCATGACACAAGGGTCATAGAATGTGGACAATGAAGCAGTCAGAAGAGGAATTAAGAAATAGAGGGGAAACACAGGGGAGAAAGAGCCTACCTTGGTAGCCATTGAGACGTCTGTCTTTGCTTCCGGAGACCTAGTGGAAAGGGAATGCATACCAATGTCTTAGCTCAGAGTAACTTTCAAACTGCAGAGGAGCTGAATTTATTTTCCTACTACCCTCTTCCAAAGTAAAAAAAAAAAACAACCAAAACTGTTTAAAAGAAGGACTGAGTAATTATCATATTGCATCATACTAGTCACCACCTAGGATTAATGATTCGCAGCCTGAGGGTTTTGCCTGCTCCACCTTGTCAATATTGCCGCAATTTCCATATGCTAGCATATGAATATGAAATGTTTGATGCCAAAAGGATTTATAAATATTGTGTATATCCAAAAGCAATCAGATGACCATCATTAGCCTAAACAGTTACACTACCATTGGCAGTTACTTCTTACTTGACTCAGTCTAATTTGATAACATATATGAAAAAGCTGTTTCAGGTTTCCAGCGTTCTGCTTCCCGAGGGGAGAATGGAAGCTTCCTGATACAGGCTGAATATACCTTTGGCCTAACACCCAGCTGTTAACAACCTAACCTCAAGAAACAGATAAAGAGTAGTCTTATGGGTGTGTGCTTGTGTGTATAAAACAAATGGCAGTATTCTAGTTCCCTGTAAGTGCTGAATGCTAAGTGAAACATTCATTATGCGCCTGCCCAGTTCCTAATGTCTCAATCAGAATTTAAAAGGCCACTACTGCTATCTGATAGAGGTTTAGTCCCAGTATGGCCATGCTTCAATATTCATTTTTTTCCTGGTATCATGACTCGTTTTCTGAACTGCAAGTATGGGCCCTTCTTAATAACAAAGATGGAATACTTTGCCAACCGGTATATATCCTAGTTTATTGATCACAGACAACTGCTGGGATGGCACCAGTGTAAAACAACATCCACCTAATTCCTCCTTCCACCATTAGAGATGAGCTTCGGACACAGATTAATGCTTTCCAGTTCCAGTAGTGTCTAAAGCACTAGACAGTTATGCCAGTGTCTCCTGTTTTATGCCCACAGTCTCAGAAAACACCTATGCAAATTGAGCCCTGAGTGCCCAGCACAATGTTCAGCAAGGTCAGCAATGTAATAAGTGGAGAACAACAGATGCATAATTCAGATAAAGTGAGTTTTCCTTTGGGAGATCTTAAATAAAAACATGCTTGTTTTCCTCCTTTGATTATGTAAGGAACATAAATATCTCAATCATAGAATCATAGAATCATTAAGGTTGGAAGAGACCTCCAAGATCATCGAGTCCAACCGTCAACCCAACACCACCATGCCCACTAAACCATGTCCCTAAGCGCCTCATCTACACGTCTTTTGAATACTTCCAGGGATGGGGACTCAACCACTTCCCTGGGCAGCCTGTTCCAATGTTTAACCACTCTTTCAGTAAAGAAATTTTTCCTTACATCCAATCTAAACCTCCCCTGGCGCAACTTGAGGCCATTTCCTCTCGTCCTATCGCCAGTTACTTGGGAGAAGAGACCGACACCCACCTCGCTACAACCTCCTTTCAGGTAGTTGTAGAGAGCAATGAGGTCTCCCCTCAGCCTCCTTTTCTCCAGGCTAAACAACCCCAGCTCCCCCAGCCGCTCCTCATAAGGCTTGTTCTCCAGACCCCTCACCAGCCTCGTTGCCCTTCTCTGGACACGTTCCAACATCTCAACATCCTTCTTGTAGTGAGGGGCCCAAAACTGAAAACAGTATTCGAGGTGCGGCCTCACCAGGGCCAAGTACAGGGGCACTATCACTTCCCTGCTCCTCCTGGCCACACTATTTCTGATACAGGCCAGGATGCCGTTGGCCTTCTTGGCCGCCTGGGCACACTGCCGGCTCATGTTCAGCCGGCTGTTGACCAACACCCCCAGGTCCTTTTCCTCTCACAGACGTCATCTGTGAGAAAAAATTACTAATTAGGTCTTGTAGGTGTGAACGTAAATAACGAACGTTGATTATTCGGCCTCTTGTAACTACTTACAGTTCAATCCAAAAACCACGTTGGGTGACGACTCCTTAAACTCGGTGCTGGAAAGGAGGAGACGGCTGTCTCTGCCGGGTGTTCTCCTTGGTGGGCTCAGCCCCGCCTGAGCTACGCCCTGCGCAGGGTTTGAAATCCTTCCCAACCCCGCGGAGGCAGGCAGCAAGGGGCGGAGGTCCCTGCGCGCTGCCCGGGAGCCTGAAATGTAGGATTTAATGGGGGTGAAGATCCGTGCGTTACTGTACGCTTCCACTTCAGTTTTCACTTGGGCTACCGTGCGGCCCTGTAAACGCACGGTTTTTCTCGGATTAACAAAACACGCTGTAAATGTAACATCGGTGAAATCTGATTTTCTTCCGCTGCCCCCTTCCTTCCCCGTTTGTGTCCGTTGGGGAATTTGACGCAAGTTCATGAACAATCACGTCACCATTTGCCAGCAGGCCCGGCCCGGCCCGGCCGCCGCGCGCACCTCCAGCC
>NW_008824872.1:183701-192298 GCF_000699105.1 Pygoscelis adeliae
CGCCCTGCCTGCGCGAACTGCCGCGCTAACTGCCGCGCCACGCCCTTCTGACGCGCCACGCCCTGTTTGCCCGTCCTGTTCGCCGCGCTCCGGGTCGCTCGCGCTCCCTGGGGGCTGCTCTTCTATGATTCAATGATTCTATGTGAACAAAATAAGTTTCTTGGGGTCAGGCACTTAGTGAAAAAGTAACCAAAATGGATATATGGGAAGGGCAATTAGATGACAGAGTCAATGGTTATGTGAGTTTGTGCCTTATTTCTGTGTACTAAAAATTCTCCCTAACGAAGTCTATATATTTCATCTTTACTATTCTGTCGAAATTTGCCAAGCATTCAATGTGGTGATATGAACTTTAAGTGTTGTGATGAAAATCACCCTCTTTCTCAGATTGATGTTGGTTTTCAAAGTTTTTCACTATTTCCAGAATCTGCAATGGTAAGAAATAGGTCATATGGACAACACAGATAATTTTCCAGTAGGAGGTGGGAGACTATGTTAAAGCCATCTAAGAACACAAATACGTGGTATTACCTCTCCTGACCAGAAGTTTTTGTCCACATTCTAGGATGTGGGAAATAATATTTATGTCACCTCAACAGAGTGCCCTGGATGCCCTTAATTAATTGCATGGATTTCAAAGAATGATGGCTGAATTAGCTAATGAGATTCCCTTGGAACTGTCCCTGTTGAGCTGGAAGGAAAGAAATTAAACAGTTATATAGCATTGCTTTTTCCATTATACCACATATTAAACAGATTTTCCTCATTAACGTGTATATGCATACCAGACTATTAACAGAGAGCTGGTGAACAGAGATGTATATCTTACCTTTTAAGGAATTTATTGCTGCTAATTCTTCCACATTGGAATAGTAATGATTCAACAGAAGAGCAAGTGTGTACTTCAATCTTTGGGGTGGCTTTTTTTCCTGAACACATGAGTTTCTTCAGCAAAGTATCTTGCATCTCGCAAGAAAAAATTCTCCTCAAAAATCACTCTGAACATTTCCAAAACATTATTACTGAACAAGGCCTTGACGTCAGTTGTAAAAAAAGGTTATGCGTCCAGTTCTCTATTTCACAAAACTAGGTTCTACTGAATAACACAAACCATTTGTACCACTGTAACGTGGACCTTGGACCTTATGCCAGTTTGTACCAGTTGGGACAACTGGTCAGGAAGAGAAGCCCTGCTTCTACCAGGCCATGGAATGGACAGTGCCTGAAGCAAAATCTCTGGCCAACAAGGATTATAACCAGAGAATATCATGTTCAACCTGCCTGCCTTTCAGTAATTCAGTGAGACACTGGTGTGGGGGCTGAGTGACCCCAGGATTTCTCCAGGTCTACCTGGAAGAGGAAGAAACCTTCTTAAGAAGATCACCCCAATTCTCTCACGCAGGGTGCCAAGCAAGTGATAAGGTGCTTATCTCCCTCCTTTAAATACATATTAACCTACCAGTCCCAAGCAAGCTGGTGTAATTGTATCAGAGAACCATGTTGGACAGAGGTACTGGGTGGACCTTATACTCGAAAAAGATACCTCACTGAGACTACTCAAGGACCGGTAGAGAAGAACAAGGATACGGCTAACACCGAAACATAAATGATGATACATTGAGGTACTATTGCTCTTAAATTGAGTGTTTAAGAGACAACAATTACAGACTTATTGCAGAAGACATCAGGAAACTCATCTGGAAATTACAAAAAAAAAAAAAAAAACAAACAGAGAAATGACCACGTATCAATTAATACAAAGCTCCTGCCTAGTCTCAGTTTGTCTTTTGTTGATGAAAAGCAACATCGTGACACTGAGTTGAGTTGCTACCATTTTATTCATAAGAAACAGCAGCCCTCTGGTGGGTGCCCATTTTTATGAATTAGCTGCAGAGCAAGTGGCTGCAATGCAGAGAACTGTGAATGGCCAGAGGAGAATGAGGCAAATGAATCCTAACCCCAAAGCCTTCACAACATTACCCTGCCATGGCTTGTTGAGCCAGGACTCCTCCCTCATTTCATGTATCCTCCAAGCAGATGTCTGCACAAGAGCTGGAAAGACTCCACTCCTAGTCAATGGAGAGATTTAGGCATTTTTGGCGCAATTAATCAGAGCTAATTCCAGTTCCACCTGAGAGTAACCATTCTGCCACTGCAGTGCTCTTGGAACAACAGGCTTCCAGCTGCAATGACAGAGAGGAGTGCATTTCATCTATGGTGTGTGTCAGCCCCACGTGAATGGCTCGGATACCTTAGGGTTCTTACAAGGACACTGTACACTTGACATGCACCCTTAACATTTAGCCAGAAGAACCTCAACCCTTGTGCAAACATCAATAGAGTAAATGAGAAACAACTGCTTTTTTCTGCATTGCCAGGAAGATGTTTCAAATGCAGGGTTTTTTCATCTGCACACTCTGGAGGGTGTTTCCAACCACAATAGTTGCACTGTTACCTTGGTACAATTAGGTAGACACTGTACAGATATTCAAAACATGAACATTTTTCCCCCCTTTTCCCTTTGAAGATTGCTATCAGTCTCCACAGAGAAAGGCAAGACCTCAGATTTATTTTGCTAAGATAAGCTATGGCAGGTGGACGCTAAATTTATTTGCCTAATGTTTAAAATATTCACAATAAGTTTCTTCTCTAGACAGCACAGATATGTTATATACTGACTTCAGGAGGAGGCGCAACTCACTCTGGATCTATCTATTCCTCTCCACTGCCCATAAAAGAACACCTGCAGGCAAGGTTCATCTCATTGTTCAGATACCGGGTTCAGATCCCTGGAGTTCTTTCCAGCCAGCATTTCTATGGCTGTAACAATCTCAAATACAGAGAAATAATTTCTGAATGCTGAAAGTGAGACAAGGCAAATGCCAGAGTAAATACTTTTTATTATTTTTATCCTAAACTTAGCCTTATGCTTTTAAGATCAGCTAACGGCTTGGAGATGCTGCACATTTATACTTCAGTCAACCACAGAATCCTGCACGGTCCATCCATTCTTTAGTCCCATCTCCTGCCTTCGTGAAGGGCCAGGTATGACGATCCCTGCAAGGCAGTCATTTGGCTGCTCATTTAGAACTTTCTGAAGTAGATTCCTCATTATTCTTTGACAACCCCTTTTTTCCTTCCTTCGTCACCATGCTGCACAATTCCTCCAACGGGAAGGATTTCCGTTCTCTCTCTTACATTGAGAACTCAGTTTTATTGGATCATTCCATCAGGGAACAGATAAAGGAATTCATGACCATTTTCTTTATCTCTCCATGTATAAAAAGACTGGTGCAGGTATGATATTCCTTCCTCTTCCTTTCTATGGCCACAATCTTCTAGACTAAAACACTCGTTCTTCTAATGCTCAATCAGATGGGGTTTCTTGCCTCTTTTTCCTCTCAAAATCAGCAATATATTGCTTTCTACAGATGTGTTTTCCAAGTGAAACTGAGGAACATATCTCGGGAACACCAGTGGCTTTTCCAGAGGCTTAGATATCCCAGTATATTCTTGCTGGGACATTTTATTTTACTGTCTAATTGCAGAAACTTAGCAAGATGTTAGAGAAAGGCTCATGATGGCAAGTTATACCTAAAAATAGAGCCATTTGGCTAGGTCCCTGTCATTTACCCTTCAGGAATGGTAATCACCTTACCTCCCAGATGCACGATGATGCGATAATGCATTCTTTGGACCTTATGGGAGGAATCCCCTTCCATTAAAATGTCATCTGCTAAATCCTGATTTGATAATGCAGGGCTATGTGTGCATCCTTGAGGTAATTGGGTAAAAGTGTACTGAATTCCACCCCAAGTGAATCTCTCTTGACCCTCAGGTTTTAAGGGGAACATGAAAATCATATCTTTTAGATCCACGGCAGCCATCCAAGGATGGGACGTTTGTTCTACAGTAAAAACAAGATATGTGATAGATGAGATGGCAGTGTGTAGGGATCCATTATTTTTATTCAGTTTATCATCAAATGCTGGGTGCCATTAGGTTTACAAACAGGCCACACAGGAGAATTATATGGGGGATGAGCTTTCTGAATAATACTCCGTCATTCTAAATCCTGAATAAGAGTAGTTACGCCTAGTGTGTCTTTAGGGCTAATACAATATTGTCATATTAAGGCATGAATCAAGGCACTTTTGGGTAATTCAGGTGTGACCTGTAATAGACAGTAGAACCCTCAGTTGGTACTTTATCTATAGAGACTGTGGAGTTTTGAATCCGAGGGTTTGGCACCCAATGCCTAATGCAGTACTAATGCGTTTTAATATATCCATACCTAATATATTTAAGGTCCTTACCATCACTATGGGTCTTGACATTCTTCCGTTTGGCAGGGTCAACTTTATCATAGCTACTGGGAGCTTTTGCCTTTCCCAGTGATCCATGTTATATAAATCCTTTCTTGAGTTATCTGGATCAACCCAGGGGTGTCCCTAGCTTTAATGATCAACCATTAATGAGGTTCCTGTGTCCATGAGAAAGGGGACAGAATATTTATCATTTACCACCAAAGGTATACAAGGACTTTTACTAATATTAGTTCCAAAAATTTCAGCCACTTCAGGCTGAAACTCCCTGGGTTGGAAGTTGGGAGTTCCTCCATTACTTTCCCAAAGCTGGGGGTGGAGCAGCAGATGCAGAAATTTCCTCTAGCACCTTCCCAACATGCAGGCTGCAGGTGCAATCCCTCTCACAATTATCCTATAGTTTCTGTAAAGTGGGTATAAGGAATGTCTCTAACTGTGCTGTCATAAACCATATTCCTTGGGGGGAGGCCCATAAATATCTCTGTTCTGGATCTCACTCCTGTCTGTCAGGGTGTCTTTTTGTGTGAGACTGATTCCTTTTAACAGGGGTCTTAGAATATTTTGCCCCCATTCTTATTATTCTGACCTCCCTTTGACATTTGGACCGTCTTTACCTGCCCTTCCTTTTGATATACCACCTTCTCAGGGGTTCCCATAAAGGCTGTCCAATTCTGCAGCCTTTGAGCCATCATGGTGCTCCAGTCATGTGATTCACTGTGTAACATTAAGGCCAGGCTTTTTGGTCACCCAGGTGCTGCATTTTGCAATAGTTTTGACTTCCCTCCTGCTCTTGCTATCACAGACATCATATTTGGGCATATAACGCCTTGCTCATTAAGGACATCCTGGGCAGCCATCATCAGTATCCACTTAGCTAGACTGTTGGGAGTATTCTAGGGAGGGGGAAGGTTATAACCTCGTGATCCTTGCAGTTGCCTAAAATCATGCATTATTGAAGATAATAGAGAAAAGGTGTTCTGTCCAGTCCCTGCCCCAGGGTTTTGAAGAAATATCCCTCTTCCCAATAATATTTGACTGGCCTCATTCTGATCAAGAATAATGGCTACAGCAGGACCATGCCAGCCATCCTAACCAATCCTCAGTTAACTTCTTCCTGTACTGTAAGGATGTGTGCCTTAGCTTCTTCTGCATTGTATGACACAGTGGTCGTAGTAACCTGAGGCGGGGGTGGGGGGTACATCCTGTGGCTCTGGCAGGGGCTGGAGGTTGTACTGTGGCAGTTTTAATCATAGGGTACAAGAGGGCCACTGGGGTGGCATCTGTTACCTCATATGGGTCAGGCTCAGCAGTGACAATAACAGGACCTTCAACATCTATCCTACACGTAGAGACCAACATATGGGTCCCAACATGTTCTTTAACCTACAGACTGATTTTTTCCTCCAGTCTGTACTTCATTGTATCACATAGATCAGTTTAGCGGTCCAAAGCTAGCAGATATGATGCTAGAATCTCCATGACTGGAGATAATCAAAGCTTGCTTGGACAAGGCCTTAAGCAATCTGATCTAAGTTGGCCATGCTCCAAGTGGGAGTGAATCAGAGAACATCAGACGTCCTGTCCAACCTGATTTGTCATATGTAGGACTTACAGAAGAACCACATCCTTCTGAAGCAGCAGCAGCTGGAAGCCAAAGGATACACTATAGGCCATTTAAAAGGCACCAGGCAGTCAAGGTACATAAATTCTTCTCTAAGGTAAAGAGTCAGTGGAGTCTAGAAAATTACCGAAATGACCATATACAGGCTTTACTGGGGTGATTCCTTGCCTTTACATGCCATTATCTTCCTATGTACAACCAGAAAATCAATCACCTTGTAGCAGGGAATTCACTGTGATCATATGCACTGTTAACATGATGGATCTCACTCTGTCTCTTATGTCGATTTAATAAAATATCTCTCAAAGCAAAGGAGTTCTCTGAACTTGCCCAAACCGCCAATTGGTTTTTTTGAGGGCACTGCTCCTCTGATCATCTGCACTGTTGTATTGTTTTTGGCTGGGACAGAGTTAATTTTCTTCATAGTAGCTCATATGGTGCTCTGTTTTGCATTTGTGACCAAACCAGTGTTCATAACACACCAATGTTTTAGTTATTGCTGAGCAGTGCTTCCACAGCATCAAGGCATTTTCTGCTTCTCACACCACCCTGCCAGCGAGTAGGCTAGGGGTGCACAAGAAGCTGGGAGGGCACACAGCCAGGACAGCTGACTCCAACTGACCAAAAGGATATCCCATACCATATGACGTCATGCTCGGCATATAAAGCTGGTTGAGAGAAGGAGGAAGTGGGGGATGTTCAGAGTTAAGGCGTTTGTCTTCCCAGGTAACTGTTATGTGTGATGAAGCCCTGCTTTCCTGGAGATGTCTAAAAACCTGCTTGCCGATGGGAAGTAGTGAATGAATTCCTTATTTTGCTTTGCTTGCACAGGGAGCTTTTGCTTTACCTATTAACCTGTTTTTATCTCAACCCACTAGTTTTCTCACTTTTACTCCTCCAATTCTCTCCCCCCTTCTGCCGAGGGGGGGAAGTGAGCGAGCAGCTGTGTGGTGCTTAGCTGCTTATTCAGGTTAGCTGTCCAGATGCTATTTCTATCTTGGTTTTCCATTTGGAGAGAGCTAAATAGCTGCCACTTAAGGAAACGTGTACATGGAGAAGAGAACAGTTTACTCTACTCATCATGGTACAGGTAGGATGGATTTGAGCCATTCTGGACTAGAAACTGTGGCCTGTTTCCATGTGAGGGCCACCAAGAAAACACAGGTTTTCTTTTTGTTTAGTTTTGTTGGGTTTGGGGGTTTGGTTTTTTGGTGGGTTGTGGGGTTTTTTTCATTTTCAAAACAAAGTGGCTAATTTAAGAAATTCCAAAGTGTTTTCTTCACAAACCAGGCTACTCAGGCATGATTTTCCCTTGAGTGACCCATGCTGGCTGTTCCAAATCACTTTCTTGTCATTTCTGTGCCTGGATAGGGCTTCCAGGAATAATCTTGCTGGAGAATGAGGTAGTTTCCTGTATTCTCCTTCTTGCCCATCTGGAAAATGGGTGTGAAATTTTTCTTTTTCCAGACATTTGGGAATTCTGCTCATTGTCACTGTCTTTCAAAGATGATATTATCCTTGCAAAGACATCACTTAACACCCTTGAAAAGAGGGATGAGGGTACTATGGTTTTCTTATAAGCCTATTTTTCCGGGTGATAGTGAGATCATTGGACTTTGCTGCTGTCACCTTCCCCCAAGACAGGACGTTGTCCCTGGCTCGTGGTGTAAGTCTTGAGTGTAAACAAAACATGATTGCATAGAACCATTGCTCTTCCCTAGCTGAGTGGTTCAGAACATCTCTAATGCCCCTGGGGATGCCGAGGAAGGAAACTGAAACAACATTCCTAAACTTGTGCTGTAGCCACGTCCTTTGCCTGTCTAGACTACAAAACTAAGGAAGAGTAAGGGAGGATGATGATGTGCAGTCATGGTTCCCCCGACAATTCTCCCTATCACCTTCCATTTACTGCTCTTCCTTGTCTCTTCTCCACCTCTTCTTATCTTTGCTTTCCTGCTCTATCTCATGGGAGGTCAAATCCTTCTGCTTGTTCTATGGTGGCATGTCTTTACAGGAAGGGTTTGTTAGTCAGGGAATCACCAGGTTCAATGAGGCTGCATGTAGCTGTCTGGTCCTAGAGAACAGGCTCATCCTCATTTTATCCGTCTTGCACACTAACTCGTGTGGAGCTGCTCTGTTCCAGGAAGAACAGCTTATGCTAACCATGATGACCTGAACCATTCCTCAAGAAGCCTGAAGGAGAGTTCTTAGAGCTACATGTAGCGGCATAGATATCTATAGTAGACAGAAAAAAGGTAACATGAGGCATTTTCTATGGAGGTGAATACACACTGAGACATCTACTTTGAGTAGTGCCTATAGAATATGTTTGTATGCCTGTTCAGTCAGTCAAGAAACTGCATCCTATATTGTGACTCTGTTGCCTATAAATAGGATCTAGATAGGTACAGCAAGTTTCTTTTCCTAACAAAGGCATTTATTGCCAGTTTAATCATAGAATCATAGAATCATTAAGGTTGGAAAAGACCTCTAAGATCATCGAGTCCAACCGTCGACCCAACACCACCATGCCCACTAAACCATGTCCCTAAGCGCCTCATCTACACGTCTTTTAAATACTTCCAGGGATGGGGACTCAACCACTTCCCTGGGCAGCCTGTTCCAATGTTTAACCACTCTTTCAGTAAAGA
>NW_008824872.1:193369-196106 GCF_000699105.1 Pygoscelis adeliae
AAATTTTTCCTCACATCCAATCTAAACCTCCCCTGGCGCAACTTGAGGCCATTTCCTCTCATCCTATCGCTAGTTACTTGGAGATCAGGTTGGTCAAACAGGACCTGCCTCTCATGAACCCATGCTGGCTGGGCCTGATCCCTTGGTTGTCCCGCTCATGCCTTGTGAGTGCCCTCAAGATGAACTGCTCCATAATCTTCCCCAGCACCGAGGCCTGTAGTTCCCTGGATCCTCCTTCTGGCCCTTCTTGTAGATGGGCACAATCGAACAGGTTTGGTAGATAAGACACCGGACCCCATTCTGGAGTGGCAAATAAGTGGCAAAAAGTTGGAAGTTAGATTTGTTTTCTCTCCTGAATATTCTACTCTCCAGATAGTTCTTTGGCCTTATACAACTTTCTTATTGTCTAAAAATAAACATTACTCTTAAGATCCTCCCACAACCACAATTTTAAGTGCCCCTAGGAAAAGTGCTAAGGGAGTTATTTTGCAAATGATTAAGAGCAGCTAGATGAAGGGAGATGCTAATTTTTTTCCAAAGAGAGAAATGACATGAATCATGAGACAATCTAGAGCTTTTCAGGTGTAGTCAGGGTTATTTACTGAGAAGGCGGAAACGCAAGAACAAGGGATGTATAAAAGATGAAAAGGGAAACTCTCATACAATTTCATAAAAGTCTTTGAGTATGACACAGTGAAAGTCTGATGATGTTCTACACTAGCTACACTCATCCATCAAGAAATGGTAAATGAATTAACATGGCAAGTTCTTTCAAGACCAGAAATGAATGAGGAAAAGCTGTGTTATGTTTTTCTTGGAAAATAGATGGGAGTGTGAAATGTCATTTTACATTTCTGCATTTACAACATTTCTCTACGTAGTTTTTGCCTTTTCTTAGTTTCCTTCTTTATGAAAACATTCTGTTTTAAAACACGAAAACATCTTTCATTTTCAACTGTCTTATGCAAAGAAAAAAATATGTAGTTTTAGTTTTTGCCCTTCTCTCATACAACTTATGGGAAAGGAAAAAAAGGGTAAAAAGACATTTGAAACCATTTTCAAGTAACTGAAAAGCCTTTTCTTTCTTCTTTTAAAAATAAGTAAAAAAAACCCCAACAAAATCCAGTCAAGCTTAATGGCAGTGGAAATTAAAAAAAAAAAAAGTTTTGCAGTAAAGATTAGCATATCCTCACCATGTGGCTTAAATCAGGGTGTCTTGTAGATGCCAGCAGTGGAGATCTCTATCTCTCTGTCTTTCCTCCTCAACCTCATAGCTCAAAATATCCTTTGATCTCATTGTGAGGTTCAGAACTTTATCTGAAAAACATTATTCAGCACTGGCAGCTTCAGCATAATGAAAGATGGAGCACTGTTTTGGGCTAAAAGCCAAGTGGAAGAGAAAGACAAGTTAGAGATTTTCTTCCCACATCCTGTATAGATTGCAACCAAGCTATCTTTATTAGGACTACTTAAGGTGAAAGCTATTGCCCACATTGAGCAATAGTATAGTTTTGGTTGTTCCTATAGATATGAACATAAAGGGGTTATGTATTTGCTTCTGTAAATCTTGAGAGTGAGTGTGTCAATGCAGCGCTAGGTGTAAGCATGAGGGGGATGGAAGGGAGAGTGGGGATTCTGCATCCAGGTGCATAAACACACTTGTGTTTCTGTGTGGTTGCATGTGTGTACATATAACTGCATGCCTGTATCTTTGAATGATTGTTTATGTGAGTGGTTTAAATATGCGCGCTTCTGAATAAGCTTATGTGTCAGGTTGTAGATGAATATCTAGACCTTCAAACTGAAAAATACTGGTATTTCCCTAAGTCTGTTCAGGTGGCTTACGAAGCTATTTGAACTACAGTCAGCCCATCTTATTTTATCATTCCACTGTCAATTTCTGAAGATACTCACCTGCAACATCATCACAGTGGGTTAAACTGCTGGATTTATTTTTTCTTCAGATGGAGAATGAGGAAGATCTGAATTTGGGAAACATCACAAGAGTAACTCAATTCATCCTGCTGGGTTTCAGTCATCTTGCCCAACTCCAGCTCTTACTCTCTGTGGTAGTCCTCTTGGTCTTCACAGTCACTATGATGGGAAACATTCTCATTGTCCTTATTGCAACTGTTGATCCTGCCCTTCATACACCCATGTACTATTTTCTTAAGAATTGGTCTTTGATTGAGATCTGCTATAGCTGAGATATTGTGCCAAAAATGCTGATAAATTTGTTGTCAGAAAGGAATACCTCTTCTTTCACAGCTTGTGCTTTACAGTTGAACTTGATCATACTCTTTATCATGTCTGAGTGTTTCCTGTTAGCGATCATGGCTTGTGACTGATATGTCACAATTTGCCACCCATTACACTATGCTATCATCATGACCAAAAGACATGTAGGCAAATGTCAGCAGTAGCTTGGCTTTCTGGATTCCCTGTAGCAGCTGGGCTCGCTGGTTGGCTATTCAGCATGCCTTTCTGCAAGTCAAACAAGGTCAACCATTTCTGCTGTGACATCTCACCTGTACTGAAATTGGTGTGCTCAGATACCTACGTATTCGAGCTTCTGGTGTTCATTGCCACTCTGCTTATCATGGTGCTGCCATTTATCCTAATCGTCATCTCCTACATCTACATCATAGAATCAGAGAATCATAGAATAGTTTGGGTTGGAAGGGTCCTCTAAAGGTCATCCAGTCCAACCCCCCTGCCATGGGCAGGGACGTCTTCA